>NC_053493.1:383306280-383606280 GCF_905171775.1 Rana temporaria | reverse complement strand
ATGGCTTAGAACAACTAGGGCTCAGCCCTAATTTTTACGCGGCGTAACTCGACGGAAACGACGTAAAGTTAGATCGACGGGAAGCGCGGACGTTCGGGGATCGCCGTAACTAGTCATTTGCATATTCTACGCCGGCCGCAATGGCCTCGCCACCTAGCGGCCGGCCTAGAATTGCATCCTTAAGATCCGACAGGTGTAAGTGAATTACACTGTCGGATCTTATGGCTAGCTATGCGTAACTGATTCTATGAATCAGTCGCATAGTTAGGACGGCCGTAACGCAGAGATACGACGGCGTATCAGGAGATACGCCGTCGTATCTCTTTTGTGAATCTGGCCCAGAATGCATGAAGGTAAAAAAAAACGTGAGCCTTTACAAGCACTTTGAGCGTGGTATTTGTGTGTTATGCTGTTCGGTCGTAGAGCTATGCTAGAAATGTAATGAGTATTGTACCTTATATTCTGATGACTCATGCCAGAGGATACATCTTATACACAGGATTTGGAAGGTAACTAGTAGTTGCAGTTAATTTATTCTGGGGTAATGGGATATGATGCCTGGCCTCAGACTGCACATCGCTCCTCCACCACAGCAAAGATTATGTAAATGACGTGCAAATGATCTGTAACGGGCTTCTCTGGCGGTAGCCGTTTAGCTACATGCTGACCAGCAGATCTTGGATGCAGTTTCTTATGTAGTGTGCCTGACATTTACTGACTGCTGCTCCTCGCAGAGTGCCTGCTGAGTGTTAGTAGATAAAGGTCAGGATAATTTCCGGCTTTGGGAGTTTAGGCTGTCTCGCTTTTCCATTTATTTCATTAATGTTCCATGCTCCTGGTATTATTATCCCTTATCAGCCCTCCACGAGGCCCAGGAGAGATTGTCTGCGTAAGCATTTTTTTTTCTTTCCATTCGGGCTTCTCTAGTTATTGATTACAAGGGTGAAGCCACCAATTTTATTTAGGACTGGAGCTTGAATCGCTTGCGGAGGAAGGAAGAGTCATTACAACATAATCACCCAAATCTTATTCTGTATGCTGCAAATTGAAGTGGAACTTTATATTGCTGTGATGGTCTGGCTCCGTGATGTATCGGTGCTTGCTCATGATCGTATCTTTTAGCTATCTGTGAACTCAAAATAAGGGATAGTCCAAAGAAGTGTGAAACTTAAAGGGGAGTTCTACCCACATTTTTACTTTTCACCATTCAACGGTAAAGAGTGCATTTATTACAATTTGGCATATACATTTTTTTTTTTAAAACACTGCTGTATTTCTTCATAGTATTCCTACTTTCTCCTTCTAAGCGGCGCTCGTCATTTCCGGCTTTGCAATGTCTCCTGGGATACATGTGTCATCTATCCCAAAAGACAGCAGGCATCGCCTGTGTTAAGCCACTACCTATCTGAATATGCAAAGTGATGTCGCGGCCATCTTGGTACACCCGCACTCATCTGCAGTAAGCCAAGAGTTGAAGACTGCAAGCGGACATCCTTATGCACCCACTGGAGTCCTGCTTTTCAGTTTTTACAGTAAACTCAGCTTATATAGTGAAATACAGTGTGTGTGTGTGTGTATTTTATTGTTGAGTTTACTGTGAAAAGCAAGACTCCGGTGGATGTATAAAGATGTCCGCTTGCCGACTTCCAACTCTAGGCTTACTGCGGACGAGTGCGGGTGTACCAAGATGGCCACGACGCAACGTCACTTGGGTTTCATAGTCTGGTGGGTAGTGGCTTTCTGACAGGACACTGGGTCGAAGCACCAAGGGGTCAAGATGTGCATGCCTCTCTCCAACACTCAAGGTTGTGGGATGGTCCTTGTGTGCAATTCATGACTGCTAGTCCTACATTATGTTGGTGCCACCACCGACCAGAACAACTTGGAAAGAGATAGGGTTGTCCTGATGCCACTTTTTTTAGGACCGAGTACAAGTACCGGTACTTTTTTTCAAGTACTCGCCAATACCAATACTTTTTTTAAAATATGTCCCCCCATGCCTAAATGCAGCGCCGCTGCATGGTTAATCAGCGTGCGGGGAACATCATAGCTTTCATTTGAATAGCTGTAGTGTTCCCCGCTGCGCCGCGTATAGACACTCCCCCTTGCTCAGGATTGGACAGATCCGTCCAATCCTGAGCAAGGGGGAGTGTCTATGCGCGGCGCGAAACACTACAGCTATTAAAATGAAAGCTGTGATATTCCCCACGCGTTGTTGTGGTATGCGGGGGGGGGTGGTTGCAGGCGAGTATCGGATGAGGTATCGGGGCATTTGCGGGAGTACAAGTACTCCCGCAAATACTCGGTATCGTCCCGATATCAATACTGGTATCGGGACAACCCTAGAAAGACTTTTGGGAACTGGTCACACAGCAATAGTAGGAACATCCCAGAGGCAGTGGTGTATTGGTTTTGTGCTGCCCTAGGCAAGACTAAAATCGGGAGCCCTCCATCTAAATTTGTCCCACCCCAGCCGCAGTATTACTGTTCTTGTCTCGGGGTTTAATGAAAATGCTGCAGCCATTCACAGTGAACAGCTGTGACACGATTTGTCCCACAGTCCAAGTGCCACATATGTGGTCAATGGGGTGGGCCGATGTCCCCTTTTACACTGGACGGTTACCGGCTCTCCCCTCTCAGAATGCCAATGACTTGCGAGTGTATTTACATAGTGATCAGTTGTGATTGGACTCGGCTGATCGCATGGTAAAGAGCTGCTGTGCTTTGCTCTTTATCATGATGGCGGTGCCACCTCATGGCAGTTCAACCCCCCCCCCCCCCAGCTCAGGAAGAGGAATATGGTAATTATTACAGTTCATTCCTCTATCCCTACATCGAGTAAGCATTTAGCACTTGTAAATGCACTACAATTTTTTATTTATAAAAATCCCTGGCGTCCAGCTCTAGTAAATGAGCAATTGCACAACAATACTGAGAGGCTCCCTCTAGTGGTAAACCAAAACATTCAGTTTTTTTTTTTTTTTTTACTATGAAAGGCAAGCTTGTGAAAAATATAAAGTGAGATCTTTAATATGCACCAGGATTAGCACAAAAAAAAGCACTGACTAAATATTCTACCTTCCCTTTAAAGCCAGTTCACAGCAAATCTTAGAAACTATTAGGAGGAGCGTTTCTTTCCCCTGGTACTTTCAGATCTCTTACTATGTCTTAATCTCCCCAGAGCCACATGATTGCCTCTGACAGCCTAGTAATGACATTGAATGCCCTGCTGCTGAAACAATTGGTGTCCTGGCGATTCTGGATAGAATTCATTTTTTTCCCTCCCTTCCTACATCGGCAGTATTAGGAAGGTGCCGGGCTGCTTGGGTTTTCTATGGAAATGAGCTGTAATGGATATGCTTTGCCGGTCACCCTGTGAAAGTGTTATGCTAAACTGCATCTTCACTTAGATGAGACGATTGTAATTCCTACAGAAAAGGGGATGTGACACCAGCTGCTGGTTGCAATGCAGATCCCACAGTGTGAGCCGTTTCCCCAGCTGTTTATTGGTGGCAGTTCATCAGCAGTCTAGTTTTAATTGCCCCCCCTATTTTGGAACCTTGGAACCTTGTAAACTTTTAACCTTGCAGAGCTTTCCTTACAGTACAGACTATAGAAATAGTTCCTCTACTGACTGTACCACGGGTGGAGGGACACGCCGTGAGTGGTCAGTTGCAGTTAGCGCTTTGAGTGGCATTTGTTCCTGAATATCATTAGTTGATTTCTTTTTCTGAAGTCTTAAATATCCACACACATAACCTGTTTCATTGTTGGAACTTCAGATACAAACCGAATGAGGTTGCACCAGGAATGTTCTGCATTGTCTCGCTAAATCCATAATTTTCCTGTGCATGGCTTTAGATCACAGAGAGGCAGGCTTCCTGTTCATGTTCTGGAAGAGATTAATACTGCAGGTTATGATAGCATAGACCTCTGAAAGACTTCATCCCTGGTTAAGTTCCCCACTTACCAAAGTGGTGTAAAAAGTGATTGATGGCCTGGTAGCTTCCAGACTGTAAAAACTGTTTGCCGCTGTCCTTGAGTGTGTTTGATGGGTAATAGCAAAAGCCTTTTATAAGAATTACAGCTACTGGCTTGACAGTCAGAAATAAAATAGCTGCTAGCTCTGTCCTGGTCTTTATTTCACTGTGTTCCCGTCTGCCTGGGAGTCGGAGCAATCGTACTTGTCAGTTTAACCCTTGGATACCCCAAACTATTTTGCTTGCTTTACTCGTTTCAGATGATGAAATCAGGGCATGCATGGACCTAAACACTTTTCTCTTATCGTCCATGGACGGACACAGTCGTCACAAGTCTTGACATATGGGTTACGTTCCTGTTCATAGGAGAGGAACAGAAACATAACCCATATGTCAAGACTTGTGAAGGCTGCGTCCGTCCATGGCCGACAGAGAAAAGGTTTTTTACAAAAAGTACAAAAAAAATCCTATTTTCTTTAGGAGTTCGCATTTAACCGCTTCAGCCCCGCAAGATTTTACGCCCTTCCTGACCAAAGCAATTTGGCACTGCGTAGTTTTAACTAACAATTGTGCGGTCGTGCTATGCTGGACCCAAACAAAATTTGCCCCCCCCCCCCCCCACGCGCGCGCACGCACGCACGCACGCGCGCGCGCACGCACGCACGCACGCACGCACGCACACACACACACACACACACACACACACACACACACACACACACACACACACACACACACACACACACACAGCTTTCTTTTGGTGGCATTTAATCACCTCTGGTGTATACTTTTTGCGCTGTAAACCTGAGAACAGCGAAAATTTGGGGGGGGAAAAAACACTATCCTTTACCTTTTGCCATAACACCCCAATTTTTTTTTTTTTTAAACACTTTTTTTTCCCTTAGTTTAGGCCTGTATTCTTCTACATATTTTTGGTTAAAAAAAAAATCGCAATAAGCGTATATTGATTGGTTTGCACAAAAGTTATAGCGTCTACAAATTAGGGGATAGAATTATGGCTTTTTTTTTTTTTTAAACTAATAATAATGGCGGCGATGTCATTTAAATTTTTTTATTAGGACTGCGACATGCGGACAGATCGGACACTTTTGACACTATTTTGGGACTATTGACAATTTTACAGTGATCAGTGCTATAAAAATGCACTGATTACTGTAAAAATGTCACTGGCAGTGAAGAGGTTAACACTAGGGGGCAATCAAGGGGTTAATTGTGTTTCCTCTGTGTTCTACCATGGGACTTGCTAGGGGAAATGACAGATCGCTGTTCATACCTTTGTATGAACATACAATCGGGCATTTCTCCCCCTGAAAGAAAACTGGGAGCTGTGGGTTTATACCCACAGCTCCCGGTTCCTGCTCTGTCGCAAGTGGTCGCAGGTGCCCGGTGGTCATCACGCCTGCTGGGCACGCGCATCGGCTCCGGGGGCGAGCAGCGGGCACAGGGCGAAGCAACGTAACCGAATGTCATTTCACCTAGCCAAGCCATGTTGCCACAGTAAAACTGCGTCGGCAAGTGGTTTAAAGAGTTGCTAAACTCCCAGGAGCCTGCATTCACTATATTCGGTCTCCTACAGAACATGAAAATGCAATTATTTTAGTGAAAATAAACTGCTAAATACCTTTTCTCATCAGTATATAGCCGTCTTGTGACTTCTTTCAGTGGCTGGTTAAAGCTTGTAGGAGTCGTTTTCATTCCCCTGTAAATGTCCAGTCAGGCTGCTGCACCCCTGACCCTCTGTCTGGACAGTGCTGATTTGCTCTGTGCTGATCACATGTACCCCTCCAAGAAAAAACAAACACTCTGCACATGCTCAGTTTGGTGTGTATTGCCAGAGTGCCTCCTAGGGCTGGATTTGCCAGCATTGTCTCGCAAGACGAGCCGAAGTCAAGCCTCTGGGGTGTGCAGTACCGCATGTGACCGGAGGGGGCACTGGAGACAGGTTCCTCTCACTCAGACTCTCAGGATCCAGTGCCCCCTCCGGCCACATGAGGTACTGCACACCTCAGAGGCTTGAATTCTGCTCTTCTTGCGAGACAATGCTGGCAAATCCAGTCAGAATAGAAAAAGGGCTGTATTTCAAAACGCTCTTAAACCGTGTTTCTCGCAATCTGAGATTTTCCTGTACTTTCAAGTAATTCTTTAAATATAGGTTTATCTGTAGGTATAAAATAAGCGGCCTTTACTACCGCTTTAAGTTTTGGATCAGAGAAGCAAGGCAACTCTGTCTACTTTTGATTTCTGGTAACATTCTGCCCTCCATTTGTCTTTGTGACCATAGAGATGGAAATGGAGGGGAATTCCAAACATTGCAAGAGATGAGGGGGACTCCTGCAATGGACACAGATGCCAAAAAACTTGTTGGAGGTTTTAACCCTTTCCTATTATGTATAAGAAAGAAACCCCTTTTATAGATGGACCCGTCCTGTGCCGGCGGGGACATATATTCTGTGAGGTCCAGGAAGCGGCCCATGGTGACGAGATTTCGGTGTAATTTTTTGCTCTCTGCTTCTCGGTCACTAAAGTTATTTAGGCTACACACGTGCACCCGGAGCGCCGGCGTTTTCCTGTTCCTCGTCATCGCTCCGCCGGCTCCCTTCTGGAGCCATTAATTTCTCTCAGCTATTGGAATTTCATGCTTTCACTCCAGACACTCTTATCGTTGGGCTCTCCTTTACCCTAGCCAGAGAGATGCTTAATGCTACTGCATGGAGGAATTAATATTGCTGCGGCTGATCAAGCTTTTATCTTCCCTTTTTTTGTTTTTTCAATTTTGGCAGAAAAGCAATCGCACTAGATTGCAAGAGGAGATGCAAGTATGTTATTTTTTTGTTATTATAAATCCAATTTGTTCATTGTGAGATCCCTGTTTAGATGGTTTCTGTGGGTCCCTGTGTAAAAGTAACGACCTGGGGTTTGTGATTTGAGATTTTTATAATTTTTTTTTTTAATTGATGTTCGTGTGGGTCAAGTAGAGCTGAAGAGGCATTTCCAGGGAGAAGGTGAGACCAACGGGTAAACTTTTTTTTTTTTTTTTTTTATGTTCAGCAAACACTCTCTTGCAGAAAGCCAACATTACCAGTATTCTTCCCCCCCCCCCCCTAAAGCTTTCAGTGAGTAGACTGTGCCCCTTTTATATACATTTGTAAGTCATACTTTTCAATTTTGACTGGTGTTTTTTTTATATGATCCCCGACTACTTTCTGATAACATTATACATGATATTTTTTGTGGAGTGCATCATCCTTCATGTGATGTGAAAAGTCTTTTTACATTGTTCATCCGTTTGGTTTAAAGCAGTTCTGAGTCTGTTTTTGGACTGGTTCCTGCAATTATTGCCGGCATGGCTCGGCAGCGGATGGTGGGTCATTTGTTTTCATCCATCAGTGTTCTGTAATTTCATGTTACATTCTGCCTCCTTCCTCTGTGGCCTTTAACGCACAACACCCCCTCAGGATTACATTTTTTTTTTCTGCCTGTAATTAAGCATAATTGGGTAATTAAGGGAGGCTTTTGATTTATATATATATAATATATATTTTTTTTTTTCCCTATTAACACGGATGCAGGTAAATTGAAGCTCCAGAGAAAAGTGTCTGTCTTCTTGTGACGGTAATTTCTACTTTGCCCAAGTAGAGAGAACTCCTGAGTCGATAACCGGGGGCTACACGCAGGGTCTCGCTCTAGTGTAAGCAGTGGGAGCAGCTGCCATCGGATCTGACTTTCTGTTCATTGGACCAAATATTTGGTGATTAGCTTAATTAACTCAACTCTCCATGCCATTTACTGCCTGCCTGTTTGGCAACAAACGTGTATGCATAGATATGCCACTGCAATTACTTTCTACTTTTAATTCTTAGATGTTCCCCCTAGGGTCTTGGCATTCTGTCAACCATTGGCAAACAAAGGACTTGGGTTCTTTGGGGCCTATGTTGGCTTGCATAATTTTTGCTTAGATTTCAGAATTGAAGAACTCTATACAATTTTACCAGTTTTTAGATCCAGAAATTGTAGTTCCTTAACAAAAAGGTATAGTGTAACCATGCAGGTTCTTGCCCCCCCCCCCCCCCAAAAAAATCAAAATCAAATCACGTGTCCTCAGATCCATTACACCCCTCTATCGGGTTATTATGCCTAGTATTCAACCTACTTCTGAGCCTAAGGCACCAAGAACACTCCTTTTGGGGCAGGTCATAAAGCTGGCTATGGCTCCAATGGAATTGAAGAGAACTGCTCCCATGCTAATATGTGGCATCATTCTATGCGTTGTACTGGACCACCACTGCTGGAAGTAGTAGACAATTCAAAGATATAATGTGACTACTTACGACGGCTACATCAAGAAAGATCTCTGAAGGGACAGGGTGAAGTGTCGTCTACTTTGAATGTCGTGAGTTTTGGATTTCCAAACAAGCTATTTACATGGGAGCTAAGGAACTGAGAACGCCACCCACTGACTGCATTGCAAAATACTAACAATTTTATAGAAAACATTGTTACCCCGGTCTGAAAAAATGCTAAGGAATACAAATTAAAGTGGATTTATGAAGTGAACAGCCAGAGATGAAACAAATCTCCCTACACAAGTTTTACGTGTGTGTTTGCTGTCTTCAGCTTTATATATTTAGAAAGTTCAGATCGTGTTAGATTTTCTCTTCCTGTTCAGCACTGCAGTGAAGCCTGGGCTTACAGCCAAGACAGCTGATTGGATGAAAAGGCACACGCCCCCTCTCCACATAGGTAGAGACTTTCAGAGCTGATTATTGAATGGTTCAGGGCTCTGCTAATCTATTTATCGCATTCTCCCCAACGCAAAACTCAGGCTGCTTCTATCTCGGTTGATGGAGAGCTTGTCAGGAGTTATCAGGCTGAGAACAGAAGAATGAAGCAGGAGAAAGCCACGGGACATAGTGCTTTAAAGAGAGATGAGAAAACACTGCAGATATATGCCCAGCTCAAATTTCTATGAATCTGTTTTACATCCACTTGACGGTAACATGGGAGCATTACATTTAGTTTGAGTGATGGCTAGCTGCGATAACAATTGCCTTGCCCCTATTAAGTAGCTTTTTTTTCTTGCTCTCCTCCAGAGTCTTTTAGCCACTCGTATACATGCAGTTTCAGCTTTGTCTGCTCACTATTGCCTTTGGCCACTTTCCTGATAGTGAAGTATTACTGTGCATCTCTCGTCACCACAGCTACTTGTAGACTTGGTTCGGGGTGCACGTGGCAGAACGTTTCTGAACAAGGACCTGAGTGCTAGGATCCCTAGATATTTTGATGTTTACCTGCTGATTTAAAAAAGGCTGAAAACCTTTTTTGAAATATGTTAAAGCTTGTTTGATATTTTAATGATTGGGTTCCAATCTACATTGTGGAGCTAAACTCTGTGATACTTGCCTTCTTTAATTAATCGAACATCCCTCGCTGGCATCTTCTACCCGGCCTCCTCCAGGTGTTGGGTTGTGACTGTATGGCAGGTGAGGGATGAAGTTACTCCAGAGCAGGGATGGAGTTGTCCTGGCACACAGGCGCCGTGTTTGCGCAGCTTGCATTCCATAGAAAACTGAGCGCAGGCAGGTACGTTTCTTTTTATTAGAGATACTCCATTCCTGCAATAAAGAGCCTGCCTGCTCGCTATTTTTAAAAAGAGGACTTTTAGTTCCACGGAAAGCTTTTCACCTGCATCATTAAGAAATTGTCTGATGGCCATATAGTTTTTTTTTTTTTTTTTTTTTTCTCCTTTTTTAAAATGGTGTTGCCATAGAGATGTATTAATGGGAAGCTGGAAACCCCACACCCTGCATATACCAGGGGATATGGAACATGTGCTTTTAGCAGTTCTGCTGACATTTCACAGGTGCTGCAAACTGAAGGCGTAATATTCATACTGAGCCACATCAATTAAAAAGTGAGAGTAATGTGCATGGAAACCAGACTCCAGAAATGTTTTGCTTCCTGATATCAGATGAAAGGCGAGTAATCGGTATGGGCAATACCACTATATTTTGTGCCACAAAGTGTTGGATATGATTCACAGGACACCCATAAATGCAGTTTAAAAAGTAAGGTACAACAAACCTCCAAAGCTGCAGAATGTAGTTTTCCTCCAGTTTACCAAAGTACTTCCCAAGTTTCCACATCTAAAGGAATGGGCATTGTTGCTTTCCAATACCGTGCCTGGGCAGTTTTTAGCCTTTGACTCCAATGCAGAAGTCCAATCTCTAAAAGGCTGTACCAAACTCCAAACCTTCATCCTGGTAAATGGTTTTCTCCAACTCTGACCACATATCCTTTTGGGTTCTTTCCTGCCCAGGCTAGAAGGATTCACGGAAGTGTTGGGGTGAACCTAACTTTGGACCCATCTAAGGATATGTCTGGAGGTTTTCCCCATATGTCCTTGGAAGCCCTAAAGAAGCTCAAGAAAACCCTACATGTAGATCATAAACTGCTGGATGTGCGGAGAATCTTACACCCCGAAAATGGGGACTCCTCTTGCCACTCTTGTATCCATGGTTTATACTCCAGAATCGTCTAGACTTTCTAGCTTCTAGATGTCTAGCTTCTGGCATTTTTATGGTCCCTCAGGTTGGAGCCCCTTAACTCCCTCCCGTTCTGTTTCTTACACCTTACCTCCCCCATTCCATGCCATGGGATTGGGCCTTTAGCAATAAAAATAGTGGCTTCACGGACTAATGCATGCCTTCGCTCCTGGTTGTTCCTCACTATTACACTGGGAATTGCGTTATAATTCAGTTAATCTTTGTAACTAATCTGATCAGCCCACTGATATAGGGGCGATGAACACGGCCAGCCTGTGTGACAACTGGTTCTTTCCTTAGAGTGGAGAAATGAATGTAGCCACAGGAGGTGTTATTCATGGGATTGCCAGGTGAGGATCGAATGCAGCCACCACATCTAATGACTGATAGTCTGCAATATCATGACTTTTCTTTTTTTTTACTGAATCTTTCTTTAATAGCTCCATAGTGTGTGAAAGGGCTCTCTTATAATAGAATTGTATAGCTCTTGTCTCATAGCCTGTAGCACATACTGGACGTGCACCACATTGTTTTCAGCTCTGCTGGAGGCGAGTGTCGGGTTTGAATTGCAGGTCACAGGAAGTGAGAAATCTGAAAGCCTTTCCAGCGGCTGTATAATAAGCATTGCTGCACGGCTCCATTTACACGAACACTCCCCTCCCGACATGCGAGCACACACTGTATCCTTCTTGGGTAGACTGATGCTTTCACTTATCACATTATATACATTTCCCTTGGTATGGGATGATATTTGCTTACACACGCTGTGCTGCTTTAGTAGTCTTGCCACACACAATACAATGGCTTCTTACAACTCAAGTAACCAGATTTGATGATGGTCATTGCAAACATGTGCAGAAGCTGCTTTCAGCTAAAAGGTGCGCTCTGTAGAATGGGTCTTGTATGGGAACGATTGATAAACTAATTGGGGTCTTCAACCACATCGACACGAGTCGTTTTTTAATTTTTATGCATACATGTTAAAATCTGAGTTTTTGGCCATAAAATAACGTAAAATTCCCAAAACTTTCTCTATTTTGTGAAAGCAGAGGCTTTGTAGAATAAAAAGATAGTTATTTGTTAAACGCATATTTTCGGGAAAAAATATAATTGTTTTAGTGCACACAAACGCAGTATAAAGCCCACTGTGTGTATGTGATCTATATCTATATATTCTATATCTCTATCATTTTTTTTTTTATTGTTATTACAAGCAGTGGAAAACCCCCATACAAGGGCATTAGGCAGATGACAGGTATTTTTATGGAGATATTGGGGGTCTGATGGACGCCAGTGTCTCCCCTGCCCTCCAAAGCAACTAACAAAGCAGAGATCCTAAACATGACCACACACTTGTGTGTTTTTTTGCAAACAAATGGCTCTTCTATCCATACAGCGCCGACGAACAAATGTCCTACTTCTATTGTATTTTGACAGCCATTCCCGCCAGCTGTTAAAACATCTGAACAGCAGCTGCATCTTATTGGTTGTAGCTCCTGATTGGCTGAAACTTTTTTCCTGCAGGCTCCTTTGACAAACAATGACAGAGCCATTAACTTTTGTTACCCTGTGGCGGAGTCACGGTTTTACAGACCCCATTGCCTGCTGATGCAGCAGCCAAAGGTGTACACGTGTCGCAGCAGAAGTTGAATCACCTGTTGCTTTTGGCAGGTGCTACCGCAAACCCATTCACGTAAATGGCGCCACTCTGCAAGGGCCCTGCTACTGCATGCTTCTGTGGGGTCTAAGTTTAAAGTAGGTAGTGAGAAAGCGGCACAATGCTGCCTGATTTAGCTCCTTGTTTTCTGTACTGCACAAGGTTGCAGGGCATTTCCAGAGCGGCCTCATTCACTTGAATGGGCCATTCTTGGCAGGTGTTACACCTGACAACCATGACATGACTCCTGCTGCTGTTGTGACATAGTGTAGGGGGGGTGGTAAAAACACATCTTGACTATGGGGTTTTACCCCCCCCCCCCCAGACTACAAATGTAAATAAACGCTTACTGTTCTGAGCCCCTATCAGGCTGCTTTCACACTTATGTCCTGTGGTGCACTGCATCTGACTTTTGGGTTATCTGCACTTTGCCATAGATTTCTATTATATCCTGCAGGTGTGGTGCCCTTTCTGAAGTCTGGCTAAGCGCAGAAAAACCTGCATGTGCACTGCACCCGTGGTGTTGTGGGTAAGCAGCAGTGTATCCATGTGAAAGCAGCCCTATATTATGCCCAGTGTATTGCTTCACACTGACCTGAAGATCTCTTCTTTCCTGCTGCTGGCACCACTCTGGAGACTGCCAGCCGGGATAAGAGGCGGAGTGCGTTTGGTATCACTCCGCATGGGACGGGAGCGACACTACAGAGGAGGCCTTGGCTTGTGCAGCTCTTGCTCCCTACTACAGCGCCAACTTTACAAGTAGCCCCTCTGCATTGCACTCTGATGCTCTGGGATGGTGGGTCAGCAAGCCCAGACCACGATCTACAAGTTACCTGGCTTTGATGGATGGGTGCTGACCCCTGCCCTAGTCCATCCCAGGAGTGAGTAAGAGAATGTGGCTGTGTTCTGGCATACAGTGGAACCATGGAGAATGAACGTTGCCACCCTCTAATGGGATGTCTGGGGGGGATGGGGCTTAAGCATACTTTTAATAATTAAAAAATATATATATATTTTTAAATCGGAGTTCAGTGTCACTTTAAGCAGACCAAAAATGTGTAAGATAAAGGCGACTGGGTTGACTTGATCTGATGTCAGTGGTGGCAGATAATGCAAGCTAGCAGCTCCTGGGGAAGTCATGAGTAAAGTTAGAAAGCCTTTCATAATTGCTTTTGTTCTCCCAGAGGAAGATCCGGGATGTTGTGATGCCTGTTTGCCTGTACACCTCTCTTCTCCCATTTGGTCCTCATTAAAATAAAATTGCTAGGCTGATAATTTGCTTCCTTGAGGGCAGTTGGCTAGGCAGGCATGTCCATGGTTGGTGGGAGAAATGAGGCCGCTGTAGTCGGTACAAAGATATTTAGCTGCTCACCAGGGTTGCCAACTTTCAGTATATTTACAAACACTTTGTAAAATCACAAATTTTTGCATCTGTCCATGAATATCCATTGCAGACGGCTGCTGACCTTCTGCTTGCTATAATTTGAAGTAGGAAAAAGTCCAGTTTTATTTCACATGGGTGGAAAAAAAGAAAATCGGTGCCTACATTTCTGACCTACCCCTCAATTATTGGGCCAGAGCTGTGTAAAATTACAGAAAATGTATGTGGCAATAAGCATCTAAGCATGCAAGATCTTCACGCCCATAGACGTATGGCTTAAAGCTGTAAAACAAACAAACAAAAAAAACTGCAAGACAAAGCCATAAAGGGCACCTATTAGTTCACATGTTGACAATTTAGCTTTTTTTTCCATTGCTTTTTTATTTTTTTTACTTTTATTTGTCATCTGGTAACTTCATGTAATTTGAAGTTAAAGGTTGACCAAGCAGAGCAGCACTCTGTGATTATCCAGAGAGTTGACTGCAGTATTAGAAAACTCATCAGTGTACCAGAATCACAACATGGAGTATTTCTCCAACCAGGTTGAATGGAAATCCATTATCATAGCTGGAGCGCCCACAGACATGGAAATCAATAGTGCTTTGTTAGCAATGAAACGTTTTCTTGCATGACTAGCTGGGATAGATGAGACCTCTGTTACCCGCCACGTTGCGGGGCTCCTCTGGACAGATTTCCTATCGCTGACACTCTTGTAGTTTGCTGGAGGCCATGATTTTTCCCCTCCATCTGTTTTTGTTTTAGACTTGCTTTCAATGGATTTTATATTCTGCAGAATTTTTTATTTTTTTTAACCACTTTAATGTCTTGACAAGTTTACACCCTTTCATAATCCTTACATCTTGCTGGCTTTTGATATGTGGGCAGTTAAGGCTTCATTATGCCTCCTTGTACTTTGTGTTTTTTTTTTTTTTTTATCCCAGTCAAGTCTTTTTCTTACGGAACCATAAAGACAGAATTTATATTAAATTGAAAACCAGGATGAGAGACTTCTGACCTCCTACATTAAATGTAGAGTCTGTAAGACCCTTTTGGCAAATATGGCCAATTTTGTATACCAAAGGAAAATCCTTCTGATCCCACTAAGGATCGGTTCACTGGGCCCAGATATTCCTTTATCATTCAGTTACAAAATTGTCTGTCTGTTTTTATTGAGGGTTTTTTCAGTTAGAACTTCACATTCCACTTGGTTTACCTCCATACTAGTAATTTTGTGTAAAATCCATTATTAGGAACATGCACATGGCTGCAATTTCTAATGTTAGACTGTCGCCTGCCTGTCGTGTTTATTCAGTGGCTAAAGCCTGGTTCAGTGTATTGCAGAAATGCACCAAGGCCAGTTTCCAATGGGACAGGTACTTTTATTTTATTTTACTTTTTATTTTTTTAAGGGGGTTGTAAAGGTTTTTTTTTTTCCCACCTTAATGCATCCTATGCCCCCCCCCCCCCCCCCAGTCCCCCGTTTTTACTAACCCAAGCCTCGAAACTGCGTGGGCTCGTTCCCGCGACTGTTTCCCCCAGCTTGAGTCGGCTCGTCATTGGATATTGATGGCAGCGCAGCCATTGGCTCACGGTGTTGATCATCTCCAATGGCGCTCCGGGGGCAGTGCCAGGGGATACACCCGGCGGCTATAGCTGCTCACTGTATCACGGGAGCGTGCCCGCAAGAGCTTTCCACCATGCAAGCTTGCTCACATGAAGGTGAAAAGTTCTTGCAGGGGCGGGGGGGGAGCCAAGACAACCGCCGAGGGACCCCAGAAGACCTGGTTCAGGGCCACTCTGTGCAAACGAGCTGCACCGTGGAGGTAAGTATAACATGTTTGATATTTAATATAGAATAATGCACTTTAGTGATCCTTTAAATGCAACACTGTGCATTTTGGTTCAGTAGACTTTAATGGACATGCTGCAGAAACGCATGTAATCTGCTTTTGATGCGTCCTGCATTTATCTGCCTAACAAACATAATCTCCCTTTTTTAAAAAAAAAAAAAAAAACGCACACACTGTGGTCAGTTCTCTAGCTATGCTGGGAACTCTGTGCTGCCCTCAAATGATCAGACTTGTCCTGACACCCCCAATGCACAGCTATTCACTGGGATTTTCAGTGTGATGCCGCTTCTCCTTCCCCAGCTCTTATGCAGCTGAGAACAGAGGGAATGTGATCACTTATAAGAAAGGAGAACAAAAAAGTATTTAATACATTTTTTTTTATCTATACAATGTTTTTACTTTCATTTCTATTTTAAACGGAATGGGTTGTTTTACAAGGTGATCGTTTCTAATCACTTTAAGGTTTACATACAGTACACAATGTAATTTCAAAAATGAAAATATCGCTCAATGCCACAAAAGAAACTAAAACACCTTTTTTATTTTGCTAACGTATCAATCTCATGAAGTCAGGAATCGCTTGAATTTGAAATCTATACAGAACGCATTAGTGATTTAATTATCCCCCCTTCTCTATCATTTATCCAGGTAGCCAATATTCCAATAAAATGACTTCCAGCATTAACATACACACAGGTGGTGGTTGGAAGCAGCTGCTTTAGCAAGAGAAGATGCAAGCCGTCTTCTTCCTATCTGGAAATCCACATGTCTGGAACCCTTGTTGGCAAAACGCTCACCCTGTAGCTTTCTTTCAGCAGGATGCAATGACATGTGGAAATAGTATGTGAGGCACATTTTTTCGTTACTCAATAAGACCCCCTCCACTGGGCCGCTCCATTCAGGTCCGTCTGTCAGTTTTTCAGGTAAAACTGATCGGAAGTCCGTTACACCCGCCTCCCATGTCCGCTAGGGAAAAAAACTGGAAGGGGATCTGTCCTCTTCCATGTAGGCGGCACCCATAGAGCAAAAGTGTGCCATCAAGAGTGTTGCATATCGGGTTTATAGTATAACTAAAGGCAAAACTTTTTTTTAGTTTAGGAGAAGAGATGGATAAGCCTGCCTGACAGGTTTTTTCATTTGCCGCCTGTGCCCCTGTTTTGGGAGATTCACCCTCTGTCCTGTTAACTGTTATCACTGGGGCTTCATGCACACTTGTGCGACTTGATGTGCGACCTTGGACGTTGGTCACAAGACAAGCCACAGCCCATTCTTTTCAATGACACCCATTCAAATCGAAACTTAAGTGCCTGCACTACTTTGGTGCGACTGTTGATGCCACTTTGTTCCAGAGAATGTAAAGTCCCATCAAAATCACGCTGGAAGTCCTGCGACTTTAAAGACATGCTAATGCATTTTGAGGAGTTCCCAGAATGATGGTAGAGGAGCATCTTCCAATGAGGTGATTCTAGTGACAACCAGAGATTCCCTCATTTTGGAGGTATTTCTGCTCGCGTCCGGTTTTGGCTGTGCGGCAGGAAGGGAAATCTCAATGGGACACAGATCACAAAAAATAAAAATGGACGGGTTCTGTATAACCTTTCCTTACTCTATCCAAATGAAGACATCCCTTTTATCTCATAGTTCTACTTTAGGCACGCCCATCACTTGGACAATTAACTTTACGTAAGCCCCCTGTACATCTTGCCATTGGTTATCTGCCACTGATCAGCCCTGCTTTTTTCCATAGTTACTATGTGACTACAAAGCATACTTCCCGTGTGTGTCTGCTGATGGGTCAGTTTGGCACCAAGTATTGCGGAAGACCAGCGGTAGGGTCTGCCAATACCTTGATGTTTAGATGTTGCCTCCATAAGATTGCAGCAGCTGACAAGTAGGCTAAGCTGTGACCTCGGGTGCCAGGTATGTGGCATTATCTTGCGTCAACTCTGACTGCCCATGTAATTTATATGTTGGGCGGCAGAGGGTGGGCTTTAGCACCCTCACGCAGCACAGAAATGTCCATGGGTGGCAAAGGTTCCTGTGCTCAGGGGTGTATTTAGGTTTTGTGCTGCCCTAGGCCTGACTAAACTCGTGCACCCCCTAATTTAAAGATTGACCCACCCCTTCCTGTCAAGGCCACCCCCCTTGCGGTTTAAGACCCATCCTGAAATTTTCAAGTGGGGACACTGATGGCCTGGGGGGGGGGGGCGGCGGCAATGGATTCCCTTTGCATAGATTTCCTCTTACTTCCTGTTTGGCTGTGGGGCATGAAGTAAAGGGAAATCTATGCAATGGGACAAAGATGGTAAAAGATTAGAAGGCCCCCCCCCACAGTTGCAGAATGCCAACCGCCCACATACTGGAAGCAGTGCGACCGATTTATGGGGGCACTAAACTAATTTGCCCAACAGTGTAGCGCAAACAGGCAGGTACACTGTCTGTGCTACCCCCCTACAAAGTGCTGCCCTAGGCCTTGTTGGCCTAGGCCAGGATACAGCATTGCCTGTGCTGAGAGCGTGCTCGCTGTGAGCTCCCAGAAGAGGGACCAAGCTGTCAGATGTCTCTCTATCTGTACTAATGATCGGGAACTGGTGGGACCAGTTCTTGATCATGTGACTGCCAGTCACAGTAGTCTCATGATTGGGCAGACCTTCCCGCCCTCCTGGCATAATGGCCCAGTCAATGGGTCTCTCTGTGCAGGCAGGAAAGCATTCTAAGAAAAATGGGGGGGAAATCGAAATCTGCAAAAGCAGGAAATGTAAAAGTACCTCCCTACCGCTGCTATTATTCTGTTAGATCCTCCAGAGCTGCTTCTACTGCCTAGGCAGACAGGGACTTGTTGAAAGCCTGAGCGTAGTGCTGCATCTTAAGAGGCACAGTCATTACGATCTGGTATGTAGTACCAGGTCAGGATACAAATTAATATGTACATAGGGAGCTAGGCGGCGCTTCATTACTACTTGCTGCGAAATGATACAAGCATTCCTAATGAGGTAGCTTGGCCTGTGACTTGCCATATGAGCAAAGGATTATATGATCTTAAAGCGAACCTTCAGTAAATTTTCATCCATCTATTAAATCTTCTGCCCTTGTTTTAACTTTGGATAGCTTTTTTTTCCTGCCAGTAAATGCCTTGTACAGCCCACTTCCTGTTTCTTGTCTGGTCATTAGTCCAGGCTTATGACATCATGCATAGCTCTCTCTCCAACTCTCTTGAAAGCTTGCCAGGGAGGGGGGTGAGTTATAAGGGGCCAATGAGAGCTGCAGAGCTGGAGGCGTGTCTCTGTAAATCCAGAAAGTGAACAGGCAGCAGCTTCAGCTGCTCAGTTAAAATGGTTGCAGCCAGACTTGGTGGAGGGAGATTTATGCAGGATTTTTGGCAAGTACGGAATATATATATATATATATATGTGTGTGTGTGTGTGTGTGTGTGTGTGTGTGTGTATATATGTATGTGTATGTATGTATGTATGTATGTATGTATGTATGTATATATATACATATATACATATATACATATATACATACACATACTCTCACACTCACACTCACATTTATATATATATATATATATATATATATATATATATATATATATATATATATATATATATATATATATATATATATATATATATATATATATATATATATATATATATATATATATATATATATATATATATATATATATATATATAGCAAAGTGGTTGGAGGGAAGCTTCAGAATGGCAAAGATGTTTTTATTACAAATGATGTGAGCAAACTGCAGTTTCTCTTTGATCTAGTAGCACCAGGTTGGAAAGGCTGCAATTGGCTTGATTGTGGAAGAATGGGTTAAAAGTGGAATTTGTCTTTGGCAGTGCAAGGATTGGAAATGTGACAATTTTTGTCTATCTTTATACTTTTTATCACTTTATAAGTTTTTTTCATTAGAGTAATTTGATTCTTTTCATCCCACTGATCATTAATGGTAGCAAGCAGTGGATTCCTCCATTAATGATCAGTGTGGGGAAATGACTCAAGTGTGTTTTTCATCTGTTATTAGGCGCTAATTGTGTTTCTTCCTGAGCGCTGTATCTTATATCCCGCTTTGTTTCCTGGCAGGTGGTGTTGAAGATCATTAAGCACTATCAGGAGGAGGGCCATGGAAGCGAAGTGGTGCAGGGCGTTCTGCTTGGACTTGTGGTCGACGATCGGCTTGAAATCACGAACTGCTTTCCATTCCCACAACACACAGAAGAAGACGCCGAGTTCGATGAAGGTAACCACTCCGAAAAAGTGACTTCCGTTTCAAAGGAGGCCGCCAACACAAATGGTCACGTTCCAACATGTACACCTAGTTCATAACCCTAAGGCCCCTTTCACACTTGTACAACTTGTCCCACGATTTGGGACAGCAAAGTAGCATGACAAGTCGTTACCCGTGACTTCCAGTGACAACCATTCTAATTAGTACAACTTTAAAGTAGTCCCTGCATTACTTTGGTCCGACTTTTGATGCCAGTTACACAGGCGTTCCCTGAAATCGCGTCAAAATTGTGGCCGCAAATTGCTTTAACCACTTGTCCACCGGGCCTATTTTGGCACTTCTCTCCATGTAAAAATCTTTTTTTTTTTTTGCTAGAAAATTAATCAGAACCCCCAAACAATTATATATATATATATATATATATATATATATATATATATATATATATATATATATATATATATATATATATATATATATATATATATATATATATATATATATATATATATATATATATATATATATATATATATATATATATATATATATATATTGTTTGGGGGTTCTGATTAATTTTCTAGCAAAAAAAAAAAAAGATTTTTACATGGAGAGAAGTGCCACGCGACAACCTCACATGTGGGGTTTGAACAGCGTTTATATATGTGGGCAGGACTTGCATGCGTGTTTGTTTCTGCACACAAGATAACGGGGCCAGGGGTGTTTTGAAAAAAAAATTGTTTTCTTTTTATTTATTTTACTTTTTATTTTTACACTTTAAAAAAAAAAAAAATTTTGATCGCTTTTATTCCTATTACAAGGAATGTAAACATCCCTTGTATTAGGAATCAGTGTGACAGGTCCTCTTTATGGAGAGATCTGGGTTCAATAAGACCCCAAATCTGTCCTCCAGGCTTACAAGCATGAAATCGGTGAAAAAAATTCACTGATCACATGCCGACAGTGGCTTTGTTTACTTCCGGGTACCTGGCGTGACGTCATATTGTCGCGCCCGGGCCTCTGACAGTCTTAGAGATGACTGGTGACCATCTGGCGGGAGGGGGGACGATGTCCCCTCCCATTGCCTATAAGAATGATCAAGCGGCGCACAGAATCGGCGGCTGAAGACGGCGATATCTGAATGATGCCTCATAGGGAGAATGCGCTCTTGCAGAGTGGCTGCTGTTTCCACGCACAACGCCAGGGTCCTTCTCTACAATGTGCTTGCAGGGGACAGGCTTTTCTTCTCAGGATGTGGCTGCATTCTAAAGAGAACCAGCCGAAAATGGACTTTACACACCTTTTTATCTTAAAGAATCTGAAATGTACTTGGCTGATTTGAATTGGGCTTGGGGCTAATATCACAGGTAACCAGAGCGCCTGAGAAGATTACAGCACTGCCCAATTTGTATGAGCAATTTCTATTTTGTTTGTGTCTAGGGTTCTTTAAAGCTCTTGTCTTTTGTACTGAATGGGTTTTGAATTCTGTCCACACCTGAGAAGTCCTAATCTCCTTATCATTCCTCCCGCGGCTTTCCTTGTCTCTGTCCTGCTTGAGAAGTCTTGCCGCATTATGTAACCAGGCTGGGTAGGCGGTGAGGGTAATAATCCTGAAGGGTTAATAATGCAGCCAAGGAGACAATGATAAAATCAGATTTGAAGAAGAAGAAAAAACCCCCGCTGCTCAGGATTTAACAAGAGTAAATCAATTTACCTCGAGCAAACTGCAGTACATGCTGCGCGGTGTGATGTGACAGAATGATAAACAGCCTTTTCTCTTACTGCAAACAGTCTTTGTTTTTTTTTGATGAATGGATTAAAATTTTTTAAGTGGTTTACAGCATTGCCGCGCCGGGCTTTATCTTTCCGCTCATCTAGAGGGCATCGGGTGCCGTCTTGCCCAAAACCTTCCAGACGAGAAGGAGTTGGGATAGCTGGATCGGCCTTTTCGCCAGCTTGCCCATATTGGCTGCGATAATCGGAAGTGATTTTATGGGAATCTTTACTGCGAATACTGATGAGAATCAATTTTTGTCTAATTTATCCAGAAGTGATTAGCCTTGTTAGGAAATAACTACAGATGAATATCATTTGGCTCCATGTTACTCCGACAGAAAACCTAGAATCTATCCTTGTCTTATTGCTGCACAGTAGCTGAAGATTGAAATCAGGCTTGCAGGGTCAGACGGCATAAGGAAACCTAGAGCGGGGAGGTATTGATTGGTTTAGAGCAGGGGTGGCCAACCAGTGGCCCGAAACCTCCTGCTCTGGAATGGTGGGCTGGCATGCCCAGATCGCAGGTTTCCAACCCACCATACCACAGCATCAGTGTTGTGAATGAAGCTGGTGGTAGAGGAAGAAAGCGGCTGCGGAGCAGAGCCCCATAAGCCAATGCTTACTCTACAACACTGGCTTTTGTCACAGGTGGAGTCTATAGCCGAGTTCAGCTAACCCGCAGGATAGACACAGGTGCACTACGCTGCACCCGCAGTGTGGGTAAACTGCCGCACATCAATGTGGAAGCAGTCATGGGCCCGTTCCACACTACCAGCCCGACCAAATGGGACCCTCAATTCACCTCTATAAAGCGACAGATGTCTGTTTACGCCCACCTACCTCCAATCTGAAAAACTGAAGGGAATTCGTCCCCTTCCATCAGGACGGATCAGAGAGCCTGTAGAGTAGCCATGACCTGTCACCTGCCCGCTCCGCTTATTGTGGCTCGCGACTGGTTACCAAGTTGCTCAAGTGGCCCTTACTCTTCAAAAGTTTGGGCACCCCTGTTTAGAGCTCTTGGGATGTTCACTGAAAGTCCAGAGAGCACTAGGGGGCAGAAACAAGGAGTCTTCCAAATTTCAAGAACTACAATTTTGCAAAGTCTTGGGGCTCATTCACAATGCAACTATGTAAATTGCACAGGAAAGCTGTGCACTTCACATGCAGATCTGTGCAGTGAGATTTCAGCCTCATTCATTATGAATGAGCTGAAACGGCACCAAAAGTATTGCATGCACTACTTTTTGAAACCTGCGGCAACTGCGTTGCATGGTACTTTTGTTACCATGTGTGAGCAGGTGCTGGCAAACGCAATGCGTTTGCGGTGTCGCCAGCTTGAACTGCAGCAGATCACAGGGGGATTGTAATTGGGATGCGGTGCAGGAAGCCGCGCGGGAATGTGGGATCTCCCGCACTGCTTTCCAGCGTGAATGTACCCTGAAAGGGTTTGGTTCGGGGGTTGGCACATTTTATTTTGGGGGGGGGGGGGGGGGGAATAAAATAGTCTATGGTCAGCCTAATTTTAAAGCGGATCCCCCCCCCCATGAAAAAATAAGTCGGCAGCTACAAATACTGTATACTCTGCTTCGAGAACTGAGACTGATTATAGTGAGGGGGCCAAAGCAACCCAAAATACTTTAAAGTTCTGTATGATCCAGTGACTGAGACCTCAGTAAATTTTCGAATTTTGGAGTAACATACTAATGTACAACCACCAAGACTCTGTGATTGTACAGCGTTGGGGTAATAAAGAGCAGATGGGCATCATGGCTATCACATATGAGAGAGTAAGACCTAAATACAAGAAATGTAACTTCATATTTACTGTAGATTTCTTTTTGTATTCATCTTTATCTCGGGTTCTTTCCCCCAAAGAGGTATTTAAATTTGCCCATCCATTCTGGGATGATATATTCCAAACAGCTGCTCAGAGTGACCACTGGAGGGCAGTGTTGTCCAACGTTTGCCGTCCTATCATCCCTTTTTTTTTTTTTTTTTTTTTTTTTTAGAATCTCTGAAGGGAGACCATTTTTTTTTTTTAGAAACTTTGCTGCTTTCTCCATCAGGTTTCCCAATAATAATTCTGCATAGTTTTAAAATAAGTTACTCGTGTATTAACCCACCTTACCCTTTGATTGCATAACATGTAGAATACTTTGTGAATGATCATTTTCTTCATCTTGTGGAGAAAAAAAAAAAAACATTCTTCAAGGTGAGAGCGTTGTGATTTGTTCTGTCTGTCTTGTGCTATAAGTGGGCTCATGAAGGACTTTCCCTGAATCATACGATCGTCATGTCACCAATCAGGTATTGTGTGACCTTACAATGCAGGGTGCCGTTTACATCGCAATTATTTTCACCGCTTATGTTATCAAGCTCAAGTTTATTCTGCTTATATTTTGAGTTTCTTGGTACCTCCCTCCTACTTATTGACATGCTAATAAAATATATAGGTAGAACCTTGGCATTTTCATTACATATTGTCAGAGCTTTTTTTCTCAGAAAATAGGTGCAGGAACTCAACCACGACCCCGTTCAGATTTCAAAAACAGTAGAAGGGTCTTAAAGGGGCATTAAATACCAGGATTGCATTACAGAGTGCAGAGTTCAGGGGGTTACACACAGAGTGCAGAGCTGTCACTTGTAAACACAGAAACCAGACTTCTGTGTTTACAAGTGATTGTGGTGAGCAGGCACCAAAGGGTCTGAGCCAGAGGTGGTGGAACCGAGTTCCCCCAAGTTCCCCCTGAAAAAAAGCCCTGCATATCGTATTATAAATGCAGTGACATCGCTGGGTCTCTGCGTTTCTCTATGCAGTGCAGACAGGTTATGGCTGGTGGGAGTGGGCAGCAGGGTGCAGCACATGTCATTTTGAAAATCTAGCACCCCATAACCCCCCCCCCCAAAAAAAAACTCTCAGGCTGCATTCACACCTGAGCGTTTTCAGCTCATAAAACACCCAACAAGCTAAATTCTATTCATTTCAATGGCACATGTTCACATCTGAGCTTTTTTGTCACCTGAAGCAAAACGTCTGAAAAACGCCCCAAGTTCCAAAAAAGACTATGAGCTTCTTTGGGGCAGATTACAGGTGTTTTTCTGCCTTTTAAATTGGTGACCTGAACAAAATCGCAACAAAAACATGCGACTTTGAACCGCTCAGGTGTGAATGCAGCCTCAACCCAGATTCTAGCAGTGTGGGCTGGCACCCGGGAGGGACTACCCTAAGTAAAGCCCATTGTGACTCTGAGCTTCCTTAATCAAAGGAACCAAAATATTGAAGGACAGGCCAGGGGCGTCTTCTAGTGCACACTGTGAGCAGAACAGTGTGCAGTTGGCAATTTCCGTAAAGAAAGGGAACCTGTCCAACTTTGCAAGCCTCAAAGGAAGACTGGAGTTCAGCGTTGACCTCCTTTTACCAATATTCATTGTTTTAACTGTCCCGCAAGTTTCCTTGCTGGAGCATTAATAGTTGTCTGAGTGCTGGGATAAAGTGGCTGCTAGAGCCGCCATAGCTTCATGGTGGACTATGCATTACACGTGCATTACAATCTCCAACACATTGCCGAGCTCTGCCACTCTGAATTGCTGCTACTGCGACAGGGAAGACTGGGCACATGCAAGGGGGTTTGAAACAAGGGAGCGTCTTGGCAACGACTCAAGATGGGAGGTTTTGATCTCGGAATTTTTTGGTCAGGCTTCAGGGAGTATTTAAATGGCCTATAGCAATGTTGGTCAGAGCTTTGATAGAGATCTTTATATATATATATATATATATATATATATATATATATATATATATATATATATATATATATATATATATATATATATATATATATATATATATATATATATATATATATATATATATAATTTTTTTTCTTAACTTTGCATAATGTTCCATATACATCACATACTAGCACATTATGAAATTCTTGCCTTGGAATGAAGCCCTCCAGCGGCGTGCTGTCACCACAGAGAGGGCTTCCATCTTCCCCGGGGTTTTTTGGACTCCGGCCACGTGAGTGGTCAGAGCTGCGAGGACATCACTTGCATGCCGATCCCTCCGCAGTATGCCAGATATTCAGTGAGCATGTGCCTCGGACATCACTGACTGCATCCAGGGTGAATATCTCCTAAACGGTGCACATTTAGGAGAGATTCATTTTGCCTACAGGTGAGCTTTATTATAGACTTGCCTATAGGTAAAAATCACACTGGACTTTACTACCACTTTAAAGGAGATCTAAATTCCAACTGGATAGAGTTTGCTAAAGCCCTATGTATCAATTAAAGTGTGTGTGTGTGTGTATATATATATATATATATATATATATATATATATATATATATATATATATATATATATATATATATATATATATATATATATAAATTTTTGTTTTCTCTTTTTTTTTTTTTTTTTTTTTTTTTTATATATATGTTTATTTAAGTCTTAATGACATTTTACTGATCAGGTTTTAGAAAATGTATAGCTGGCTGCAGATTGCACCAACGAGGGTATTTGCAGTGATGTAGAGAAGTCTTGTGTATTTTTTGAGAACCTAGGAGGAGTTACCCTTTAATTATAATTAAATCCCTATAACTGGGGCAGTTAATCTTTGGTGGCTGAAGACGTTGTATATGGGGAGAATTCGGCACCCCGTGTATTGGCGACACTCACATGGCGGAGAGAGCCCTGCATGCGTATGGATATTATTCATGTGTTTTCTTGATGAATTGTAATGCTTTTATTGTTGATTCACGGCCTACCGGGTATTGAAAGCTATATTTTCTGCTCAGCCCCATTGTAAATTACGGCGTTAACTATTTAAGTGGAATGTCGCCTTCCACCCTGCCCCCTGTTCAGGTCCATTAATCAGCGCTCAGGTAATGAATCTGAGGCTCTAACTGGCTTATCGCAGGTTGAGGAGCTGCCGCTGTCTCCCCTTGTCAGGCCAGGGATGGCCCTTTATCTGGCGGCCCTGGCTGCACATTTTTTACATGCTGTAGACGGGCTGTCGTCTTTGAAGCACTGAGAGGATTATCTGATGTGCTGACAATATGGTCACAGCAGGGTTTTTCCTCTCTGCTCATTCATCATAAGCCTGTTTGTGTTGCCGCATACATCTCATCTGCAACATCCAGGAAAGAGGTTTTCACCTGTATCTGTGTTGTGTAATCTCTTCGGCGAGGAGCGAGCTCTTCACAGCCCAGAATTGTGCCCGGCCATTGAGCGAGGAGTGTGCAGCGCATATCGCACCTTTTTACATGCGTTCTCTCGCTTGCTTTATGTGCAAGTCCACTAAGATCTATTTGTAATCACGCTGACCACATAACACAGGCCTAGTGTCTTACATGGGAAGGTCCTTGAAGTTATTACCTCTTTATATTCGCATCGTGTCACCCTTTTTGTTATATTCTTTCCAATTTAGAAAGATTTCATTTGGGTAGTTGTGAGGTCTGAATGGACATGTCATGTACTGACCAGATCCCACAGCATAGTACTAAGGAAACCTTGTCGGCATGGCTTTTATGCTTCTGGTTTACCCTCGGCTCACATGCAACTGCTGTTGATGCGTTTTTAAACCCAAGTTTTTATCCGTTATTGCATGCAGTTTTCATGCATTTTTACACCTCTTTAACAAACTGAATAGCTGGTCTCTAAGGTGTGGGCTGGGAAAGCCAACCACCAGGTCCTTAACAGCCAATGAGTCAAATGCTTTAAAAAAATATATAAAAAAAATTGTGGGCAGTAACGGAAAATCGGATAGAAAAAACGTGCGCTCCCAATCCATACAACGCCAATTTTTTTTTAATGGTGTGCGGGTCTCTCCACAATCCATACCGAACCCCTTATCCAAGCATGTAACACAGCAGGTCAGGAAAGGGACAAACGAGTGACCCCCACCGAACCAGGCCACGTGCCCTTGGCATGGTGGGGGCAGAATACGTAACTTATTGGGGAAGCTATCGGCAATAAAAACAGCCATTAATGTAAATTTTGTCGGAACTCCACTTTAAAGTAAATCTGTAACCTACAACTCTGGGAGCTTTATTTTTTTTCAAGTGAGAACTCCAAGACTGTTATATTAAGTCCTGGCTTTAGTCCTTGTTGACCGGAAATGAGCATGAAGGCAGTAAAGTGTAAACTTCTGCAATGCATGCTTATCTCAGGTCAGTGAATCCTGCTAGAGAGGATGAAGATTATACAGTGGCTGTGCTCTATGGTTGTATGTGACTGGCAAAGCATGCTGGGGCAAGGAGGGAGAGCTTTATGTAACCGTTGCCTATCGTCTACTATTACCAAATGTGTGCCAACAGCCAGGATCAGAGAAATCCTCCCACGTGCGCCTGTCGTTGGGATTGCAGGCAGGTGTGGATATCTTGTGCTGATCTGACATGTCGGGTATGAAAAGTGTTAAAACAAGACCCCTGTGTCATTCTGGATGAGTGTAGTGAGAGCGATGGATGCTGGAGACCACACCTTGAGAAACATGATGCAGACAGACTCGTCCCCCCCCCCCCCCCCCCCCCCCAGTCACCAACAAAAGAAGAACCCTTGGCCGTCACCAGCGTGTTGTGTGATTTATTAAGTGAGCCTTAAAAAGACTGTCCGTCCTTTGCTGGAATTATGAAAAAAGACGTGGATTAGTGCAGATGAATGTCATTTTTGTCAGGTCTTTCTGGCCACATGTTTTTATATGAAGCTCAGAAGAAGCCAAGTCATGTCGTCTTTGCCAAATACATTTTTGTATTGTGCTGCATGACTCTTGTTCTGCTGTCCCTTGGTCTTGTCTCTTTTCCAGGAAGATTGATGACACTTTTTTTTTTTTCTTAAGGTCAGCCCACCTACAACTTCAGTTTTTGGTAGCTGCTGGTATTAAAGTAGTATTAAACCTTTTTTTTTTTTTTTTTTTTTTTTTTATTGGGTCGCTTAACCCAGGACCCTGCATTCACTATATCTGGTCTCCCACAGTACACAGAAAATGTAAATGCAATTATTTTATTAAATATAAACTGCTAAATTCCTTTTCTCACCAGCAGTATATATTGGTCTTGTGACTATCGGTGTCTGGTTAAAGCTTGTAGGAGGAGTTTTCGTTCTGCTCTGTCCTATGAGGCTGCAGGATCCCTGACCCTCTGTCTGGACAGTGCTGATTGGCCCTGTGCTAATCACATATACACTCCCAAGAAAAAAAACTCTGTAGCAATACACGCCAAATGGAGCATGTGCAGCTTGTCCCCTAAGGTTTCTCTGTGTGCCGAGTTTCCGGGGGTTTAGGGTTGCTCTGTGTGCCGAGATTCCGGGGTTTAGGGTTGCTCTGTGCCGAGTTTCTGGGGGTTTAGGGTTGCTCTGTGTGCCGAGATTCCGGGGTTTAGGGTTGCTCTGTGCCGAGTTTCTGGGGGTTTAGGGTTGCTCTGTGTGCCGAGTTTCTGGGGGTTTAGGGTTGCTCTGTGTGCCGAGATTCCGGGGTTTAGGGTTGCTCTGTGCCGAGTTTCCGGGGGTTTAGGGTTGCTCTGTGTGCCGAGTTTCCGGGGGTTTAGGGTTGCTCTGTGTGCCGAGTTTCCGGGGGTTTAGGGTTGCTCTGTGTGCCGAGTTTCCGGGGGTTTAGGGTTGCTCTGTGTGCCGAGTTTCTGGGGGTTTAGGGTTGCTCTGTGTGCCGAGATTCCGGGGTTTAGGGTTACTCTGTGCCGATTTTCTGGGGTTTAGGGTTGCTCTGTGTGCCAAGTGCAGGGTGTTCAACCCCAATCCCCCTTTCCCACAGAAGTCTTCTGTTTACAAGTGACAGTGGAGGGTGAGAGCCAGAGATAGTGGAATGTTTGCCCACAAAACTGGGTGCAAGGGCTCATAAGGCCTGGTGGGCCAGATTCGGCTTGTGGGCCTTGTGTTTGACACATGTGGGCTAGATTTTCCAATCTGGCTGATTGATCCCTCCTTAGAGAGGTGAATTTAATAGATGGTTGGAAAGGCTATTGAGTACAATACAGTTCACTGCTCGATACAGTTGTGTATGGATGGATGTCAGCACTCGTATGGAAGCAGTGCTACAAGTCAAACGCATGCTGAGCAAAAATGGCCACCATATGCACTTGGAGCCAGTTCACAACACATGCAGTCCAGCGTGTTTTATTTCTGCATCAAAAGCGCATGCAACATAGGTTATTCGGTTTCCAATGGCATAGTTCACACCAGTGCAGTCAGTTCCAGGGCTTTCCAGTTCCAGAAAGAAAATGCTGCATTTTTCCTGCACTGGAACGCATCAAAAATGCACTATAACCATCAAAAATGCACTGGACTCTAGTATGGTGCAAAAGAAACAGAGAGAGCACCTGGAATGCATCCGGAAACGCATTCAAAATGCACTGAAACGCGTTTAAATCCGTTTGACTCGTTTTGCGAGCATACTTTTGTGCCATGCTGTTTTAGGTGTATTTATCATAAGATTTTATGTGAAAAGCTCTGCAGGAAGTTGGTTGCAGCATATTTAGGTGGAGGCTGGTCAGAGGTCATGGACAGCAGAGACGGGTGGACGGCGGTCAGAGGTCATGGACAGCAGAGACGGGTGGACGGCGGTCAGAGGTCATGGACAGCAGAGATGGGTGAAGGGCGGTCAGAGGTCATGGGCAGCAGAGATGGGTGGAGGGCGGTCAGAGGTCATGGGCAGCATAGGTAGGTGGAGGCTGGTCAGAGGTCATGGACAGCAGAGACGGGTGGAGGGCGGTCAGAGGTCATGGGCAGCAGAGATGGGTGGAGGGCGGTCAGAGGTCATGGGCAGCAGAGATGGGTGGAGGGCGGTCAGAGGTCATGGGCAGCAGAGATGGGTGGAGGGCGGTCAGAGGTCATGGGCAGCAGAGATGGGTGGAGGGCGGTCAGAGGTCATGGGCAGCAGAGATGGGTGGAGGGCGGTCAGAGGTCATGGGCAGCAGAGATGGGTGGAGGGCGGTCAGAGGTCATGGGCAGCAGAGATGGGTGGAGGGCGGTCAGAGGTCATGGGCAGCAGAGATGGGTGGAGGGCGGTCAGAGGTCATGGGCAGCAGAGATGGGTGGAGGGCGGTCAGAGGTCATGGGCAGCAGAGATGGGTGGAGGGCGGTCAGAGGTCATGGGCAGCAGAGATGGGTGGAGGGCGGTCAGAGGTCATGGGCAGCAGAGATGGGTGGAGGGCGGTCAGAGGTCATGGGCAGCAGAGATGGGTGGAGGGCGGTCAGAGGTCATGGGCAGCAGAGATGGGTGGAGGGCGGTCAGAGGTCATGGGCAGCAGAGATGGGTGGAGGGCGGTCAGAGGTCATGGGCAGCAGAGATGGGTGGAGGGCGGTCAGAGGTCATGGGCAGCAGAGATGGGTGGAGGGCGGTCAGAGGTCATGGGCAGCAGAGATGGGTGGAGGGCGGTCAGAGGTCATGGGCAGCAGAGATGGGTGGAGGGCGGTCAGAGGTCATGGGCAGCAGAGATGGGTGGAGGGCGGTCAGAGGTCATGGGCAGCAGAGATGGGTGGAGGGCGGTCAGAGGTCATGGGCAGCAGAGATGGGTGGAGGGCGGTCAGAGGTCATGGGCAGCAGAGATGGGTGGAGGGCGGTCAGAGGTCATGGGCAGCAGAGATGGGTGGAGGGCGGTCAGAGGTCATGGGCAGCAGAGATGGGTGGAGGGCGGTCAGAGGTCATGGGCAGCAGATGAAGGCCCAGCTAGAGACCAAAGTCTGCATCAACCCTAAAGAAGACACTAAAAATGTTGTTCCTTTTTAAGATGTCATCTCTAAAATTCAGTAATGTGGGCATTCAGTACTTTGTCATAGTGCATGCCTTGTGCCCAATGACTTTATCTGCTGAAGTGTCTGTGGTCTAGACTCTCTCCTCGAGTGTACTGTCTATACCTCCAGCTTTGCTTACTCTGAAGATCTGTAAATGGAAGGCACTTGTATCTATCTCCACGGATGGGAAATTGGCATGGCACCGTGCCATGACAATTCAAACGCTCGACATTTCCTCTAAGTGGCTGGCATGTGCACCCAGCCAAATTTTCTTGCGTCGTGTTTTAGTATCTTATGGTTTAAAGCAAAAGACGATGGAATGTACCTCCGAGTTGAGTAAAATCGCTTTTCTTGCCATCCGCCAGACTCTATGTGAAATACAGCCAGGCCAGTGCGGCATGTGAGAGATGAATGCTGTGTCACCCATGCTGGGATTCACTCCTGTGCCATTTATTGCTGACTTCTATCTGTGCTAGCACATTTTCCAGTTTTTTATTAAGTTACACTCGCAGCTGTGGGGTTCCTAGTGCCTCAAACCTGTCCTTAAAGTGGCTGTAAACCTCAGATATGAAATATGAACAAAGCATATGCCTCTAGTGTGTACTTGTCTCAATCCAGAGCATTAACTGTCATTTATGTCTACTGTATCCTTCCTCTGCTATCTGCGTGAGTCACTTCTGATTTTCCTGACACCAAAAGACAAAAAAGGTGACAGGAGCGAGCTCCAGCACACAGCCTGTGATTGACGGCCTTAGCTTTGTTTCCTGTCTGCTGTATGAAGGGGGGGTCTGTCCCTTCCTTCCAATCGGCTCTCCGCTTCCCTCACTAATTTCTGCAGTGTGTAATTTAAGCTCTCCACCCTCTGATTTCTTGTTTCATCTTTATCACCTAAGGCCAGTCACTTCACTGGGTATATGTAAAGGTGTACAACCACTTTAAAGAGGAAGTAAACCCTGATGGGTACATACTAGCCCATTTTGTAACACCTGCAAAATAATCCAGCGTTGTCCCCTGTGTAGGCTGCGTCTATCTTCCTGCCCCTCTTCCTTCCGGGCCGTGGACTCCGGCTCTTTGATTCTCCTGAGCCGTGTGACTTCACTTCCACTGCCTATGGTTCTCCTCGCTGGCTCCTGTCATAGTTGACTCTGCTCATACATCCACATTTATTCAGAGTTATGAATGAAAAAAATGATCATCATGGTTCGCTCTCAGTAACCTCTTACCTCCACTAGATGTCATTTAATCTAAAAGACTGAAGAACTGCAGAACATGATGGACCCACCCCACTATGTACCCTTTGATTGCGTACAGTGATTTAGAGTAGGCACTTACTAAGGGGTCCCGGTGTGAAACGACCCATACATTTTCACCATGAATATGCTTTAAGTAAATGCGTCACTCTTGTTTTAGATATGTGAAACACAAGGCTCGTTTGCCGGATCCAGCCCTTGTCATATGGCTCTTGCACCCAGTTTTGCAGTCGGAGCGTGGTGGAATTACATTCTACCACCTCCAGCTCTTCCCCTCCACTCCTGCTCCCTGCTGTCCATTGTAAACACTGAAGCCTTGTGTGTTTACAAGTAACAGTTTTGCTCTGGGCACTGTGACTCCCCAGTTATAACAGATCATTGCATCACTCATGGCACGGTGCCGAAAGATCTCCTGAATTTGAGAAAGAACGATCTACCCGCGAGGTGAGGCAGAGCCGCCTACACAGGGAGAAATTGGAACCAAATGCATGGGTAAGAGCTGCCTAAATAAGGAGGTACTAGAGCTAGCCCATGTAGGAGAGGGACATGCAAAGGTTTGGGGGGGGGGCGTTTGTGCACCCCCTAAAGACTGCACTCTTGGTGCACTCCTGAACCCCACACTCTGTACATAAAACATTCCTGAATGCTGTATGTGGTGCGCGCCTGGTCTTTGCGCCCTGTACATGACGCAAGCCTGCACTTTGCGCCCTGTACGTGACGCGCGCACCAAACACGACCAGCTATACTGCTGATGTGGCCCTCGATGAAAATGAGTTGGACACCCCAGTTTTAGATTACAAAGGACCTGAATCTCTTCACCACTGACTCATTTACCACCACAAGAGCTGATGTTCATGTTAAAGGTTATTCTTTTTCACAAATACCAATCCTATTCAGACGTCCAGAGAACCTTCAGGGCAAATTTGAACCTGGCGCTGGGAGGAAATGTCATAGTAGTGACAATGATAGATGGTGTGTGTGTGTGTGTGTGTAATAATCTGTTGAAATCGTACGACTTCCAGGAGTTCGGAGAGATGAGGTTGGATTGGCTTCAGCTGTATGTAGCATTAGGTACAGGCCGCTACATATTGGAGGGACATGCGACGTGTAAAGCCCCTGTCACAATGGGCAAGCATGTATTGGAGCGACATATTGGAGGGACATGCGACGTGTAAAGCCTCTGTCACAATGGGCAAGCATGTATTGGAGCAACATATTGGGGAGACATGCGACGTGTAAAGCCTCTGTCACAATGGGCAAGCATGTATTTGAGAGACATATTGGAGGGACATGCGACGTGTAAAGCCTCGGTCACAATGGGCAAGCATGTATTGGAGAGACATATTGGAGGGACATGTGACGTGTAAAGCCTCGGTCACAATGGGCAAGCGTGTATTTGAGGGACATGCGATGTGTAAAGCCTCGGTCACAATGGGCAAGCATGTATTTGAGCGACAATAAAGCAAGGGCTCTGAGCCATGTAACAATAATGGCTGCACGCTATGCCATTAGTTCATGGTGAAACTCTTGCATGGCCGAGCGCCTTCACTTTATTGCATCTCCAATAAAAGGTGTCGCTCTGCTTGTCTAATTGCCATAGTAATAAAAGCAAGTCAATCGCTCTGGAGGTTCAGCTCTGCTGATCGATATCCTGGAGCCTCCGTCAGCCTGGCTACCACTTGTCCTGGTTATAGGTCCTCCTGTACGTATTTAATGCTCCTTTTGTATGAAAAGGTTCTGTGAAATTACTATTTCTGTGCAAAAGAGAAAGTAAGCACTTTACTGCAGTGTAATTACTTGGACTGGATATTGAAAATCGTAATTGCTGGGAAAAGAACACACTGTGGTAACATGGGCATCGCTGATCTTTACATTCTGGACTGTTTGTGTTGTCTGTCATTTAACGCCTGCGATTAATGAGCGAAAAACAAGGGTCCCTCATTGCTAATGTCAAGTCTTGGGCTGCCCTGCTGACTTGCTGAGTATGCAGATTGAGTTGACTTTACCACACGCTTGGTTTAGGCCTGACAGACAAAGAACTGATGTCAGACGGCCTGCAGGTTACTTAGGAAGTCAGCAATGGTAGTGCGTATATGTTCATGCTGGCGGGTATCATTTAAAGAGTACTGGAATAAAGCCAGATGGTGATGAACTGTAAAAGAAAACTTGTCATGCTTAAAATTTGCAGGCAACCTGTAATGATCACTCTTATTCACCTGGCTGTCATGCTGATCCTTGCTATATGTAGGGACTTTTGACTTTCTTCTCGCTTTCCTGACCTGCAGACTTGTTCCTGGGCTGTGAAATGATCGCTATTAGCCCAGGTTCACACTGGGTACGATTTGCTTTGATTTGAGATGCGATTTCACATGTGAAATCGCATCTCAAATCGGCGGCATTTGTTGGCAATGACACCATCCTAATCGGTGCGACGCCACACCGTTTAAAAAGTAGTTCCTGTACTACTTTTTTGCGATTTCGGGGCGCGATTTACATAGAAATCTGCACAGATGTCTCTTAAATCGCGGCTGAAATCGGGACTGCCAGCGGGGGTGAAACCGTGCAAGTTCAGCTGAACTCGCACGGCTTCACTCCTGCAGCCCAGTGTGAACCTGGGCTTAGAGCATCATTCTAACCAGGCAACTAACATTTCTTAAAGCAATTCAACAATGGCAGCCCTATGTTTCTTTTTGGAATGGTTTGCTTTAATAAAACATTTGTACCGTGGTCACTATCAGTAGGCCATCCAGACGCCAAGTGATTAAAAGAGGTTGTTGGCGATCATCAGCACTAAGATATAGGGGATGAAAACAAGGTGAAAACTGTGTTTTCTTAAAGGCAAAGACAGTTTTGTAGTCGTACAGTATGGAGCCCAGTCTCTTTAATCATCACAACTGGTTTATATGCAGTTACCTTCAGGAGATGGGATGATGGGACACTAGCAAAAAAGAAGGCCTCTAGGGACATCTCAAGATCCATGGCCATTACGGGTCCTAATGCAACTTCTGTATCACTTGACGTGACTTTGAGAAGTGTACCTGGCTGTCCTGTAATGTTGCTGACATGCACTGGATTCTGCGCTAGGCCCAGCACATGTTGAGGCTTTCTTTAGAGTCCTTTTCCTTGACATGCCTTTCCATACAACCTGACATTGTTTCTATGGTAGTCTGCTAGGCAATTACCATCTGCACAATAAATATGGCCATACATTCACACCCATTTAGATTCCCCCATTGACACAAGTGAGGGGGCTGGGCAGAATCCCCCCCCCCCCCCCTGCTGCACTACTGTGTTTTGTCAGTGGGACGTCTCAGTTGTTGGAATACACTGATCAGTGCTGCAGTGCTGATCAAACAGACATTTTCCAAGAAGGCCATTTGTGGAAAGTTGATGATTTTATCCTAGTTCCATCCTAATCCCTCTGTCCACAGTCAGATATTTTACAGATGGCTTTGTACTATTGCATGAATGGCTTAGTAGATACACTTAATCAAATGTCTATTTTCTCCATCCACATGCGTAGTATCGTATATGCTTGTCATCTAAGCTCCCATATAAGAAACATCTTGGGCCTTTTGAAAGCGAATGCCTGGTTGATCCCTCTTTGGTCAAGTACATCAAGCTCTGAAACATCCAGAGGACACTTGAGTAGACATGGTGTGCTGCACTGTGAGTTCACCTCCTGTCACATTTAGGCAATCGGATTCCTGCTTTGTGCTTCCTGAAGATTTCCCCAAATTTGCAGGACTGCCAACTCTGCTTCTATTCTACCAGGTACATGTTTAGTCCTCTTCTCCTTCTACCAGTATTGGGCGTAAGATGCTACAAGCTGTTTTTTGTTACGCGGGCCTGTTGGGGGTTGTTTGCTGTGATGCCCCTCCCACCCCCCCTGTTGGACTGCATTTTTTTGTTTGTCCCAGTCAGAATGATTAAGGAGCCTGAGTCGCGTACTGTGACCCAAGATCGTATTTTTGACCTACCAGTGAAATCTGTTTTTTTGGAGTACAATACGGGACGCAGGTCTGTTATGCCCCCCTATTGCTTGCTACAAAACTGAGGCTAGCCAGGATGGGTTCTATAGGGGATGGCCCTCCATCTTTTTTGTTGGGTCTGTCCAGTCATCTGAAGGTAGCTCCATACAACCCATTCATAATTGGTCTGCATCTTGTACTATACTCAAAGAAACAGATTTTTACTGGCTGGTTAGAAAGTATAATTTATGAAGCGCAGTGCTTTATCAAATTATGGCCAAATTCACATATTTGCATAATGATGCATTTTTTGGCTTGATACATTTTCCATTTATCTCAATTGAAACATCAAATCTCATCTCAAAATGATGACTTCCATTTACATTGCACATAATCATCACATGTCCTAAAACACAGCACATGTTGACATTGAATCACATGCATTGCTGTACAGTATAAAATGCGTTGCAATAAACATGTTTTGATGCATTTACCTTGCCTTTTTTCCTAATCTGTTAACCACTAAAATCAAAGGTGTAAAACCAGCTAAAATACATTCCAAATAAAATTAAGTTACTTTAACTCTTTAATTTTCAGGCTAGTTCCATTTGTCTGCTCAAACATGGCCCAGTGATTGATTAATTGTTCCATTGCCCTGTGTGACAAATGAAGCCGCTTTACTGCAACATGCAGCTACATCCTTTGAATAAGCAAATGTAGCCTGCGCGCGTGAAGAAGCATTTCAAGACATAAGTGATTTGACAATGCCTGTACATCATTGAGGCTATCAGGAGATGAAGTACGTGTGAGCAGAGAAGATCAAGTAGACATCCTTGTAGGCCTTCTTAACTACACTTCAAGAGAACGTCAAGTGGATGGATGAGAGTATGGGAGGCTCCTGCTTACTGTAGCAATAACTGGCCTACTGCCACTGCAGCTTACCACTGATTAAAGTGAACCCATCACCTTTTATATATTGATGTATCCATTGGATGGCATCAATAATAATCCGCCTTTCATGCTGTGTGCAGTTGTGATATAGATCCTTGTATCTCAATAGGGCTAAATTATAAAGAAAAGAGCCACGCTTACCAAAATATTATAAACCCTATTACCCGGTGTGCTAATAATGCTTTATTATGGTATATAAATTATTAGACTTCTAATGCACTGTGAATCACTAGACGTACCCTCATGGGGATGGCCCATTCCTGTTCCAACATGACTCCACAAAGCAAGGTCCATAAAGACATGGATGAGTGCGTTTGGGGTGGAGGAACTTGACTGGCCTGCACAGACTGCTGACTAGTGGTGCAACTTATCACCGTTGATCCGTGATCCGAACGGGTCACCCCCTTTCGGATTGGCACACTATTTGATCTGCCGATTGCCACCGCGGCCATAGCATTAGGAAAGGCCTAGCTCCGGAGCCGTAGCCATCTTGGTACACCCGGCGGACGCTCTCTGTTTACACCCACAGAGGAGGAGGAGCCCGCGCTCGAGGGACACACCGCTGTCTGAGGTCTGTAAGGGGGACTGGGAGTTGTACTGATGAGTGTGCACTGAGGGGGGGGGGTACTGTCTGTACTACTAGGCGGTGTCTGCGCTAAGGGGGGGGGGGGTTACTGTCTGTACTTCTGGGGGGGGGGGGTGTCTGTACTGAGGGGGGGACTATAGTTGGTGGGGGGGGTGTGACACAATTTTTTTTTTTGCACTGGGTGACACCAACCCTAGTGACTCCACTGTGCAGTGGGGAAGATGTAGATATTACAGTGGGGGGTTGAGAGATGTGTATATTAGTGTGTGTGTGTGTGGGGGGGGGAAGAGATGTGTATTTTACAGTGTGGGGGGGGAAGATGTGTATATTTACAGTGGGGGACATTTTTTTTTTTTGCTGATCTGAAAAATGATCCGATACGTGACTCTGTTCCGAGGAACGATCTGAACCGTGAGTTTTTTTTATTTAGTGCACCCCTACTCCTGACCTCCAACCTAATAGAACACTTTTGGGATGAATTGGAGCGGAGACTGCAAGCCAGGCCTTCTTGTCCAACATCAGTGCCTGACCTCACAAATGTACTTCTGGAAGAATGGTCAAACATTTCCATACACACTCCTAAACCTTTGTGTGTGTGTGTGTATATTTTATGCTGCTTAGGTTTAAATACACAGATGTTTATTATGCCATATAAATGAGATGTTGATCCCATACATCTTTCCAGTATTTAATAATCGCTGCCATTAGCGAAGATGGATGCCGCACACACTGTAAGCTGTGTTTTTACAGAACAGGAGTCAGCGAGGTGTTTTTGATGTTTGTATTGTGCAGCTTTTAAATGTGAGAACTGTTCCATGTGTATAAAGGACTGAGAATGTCAGATAGCAGCATAAGCAGGAACCACGGGCCCCACATATAATGGCCCTATTTACTAATGAAATAATTGCAGCCTGACCTCCTAATGGGAACATTCCTTCAAATCAATCGATCTGATCCTTATCTAATTTCTGCCCGGGATATTTCCTGCACAGACGGGGTGACTAGGTTAATTTTTAATACAAGTGCAATAGAAATAATCTTAAAGTGTTACAATTGGGTACTAATCACCCCCTCCTAAGTGCAAAATCTTAGAAATCTGTTATAATTTTTTGTAAGAACAGATTAAATATTATTGTGGCTGCATAGTATGCTAAAACATTTCATAAACAAATTTAACTCTATCCAAAAGTTTTTTTTTTTTTTTTTTTTTTTGAGAATGGTTGGAACCTCCTGTTGGGTTTTTATTGCGGTCTGTAACGCCATTGGAGATTTCTTCATTTTATTCTTGACACCAGGACAGAAGGTCACTTTAGACCAGGTCACCTGGAAAGGAAGTGATCTCTTCCCATCGAAGGTGTGGACAACAAAAACAGACTTGTCCTATCTCTTCCCTACTCTACTTGAAGCATAACTAGAGGGAAAGCTTGTTTTTTTCCCATTTTGTCCTTTTTCTGCAGCCGATCTGATCGCACACTGAGCCGTCAGCTGTGGCTTTGCTGTGGGGGCGGAGTGCAGAGGACACAGCCGACAACGGAAGCCCCATCGTAAGTCTATGGGTGATGTCACTTCCCATTCATTTCACAGCCGGTGTTGGCTGTGTCCTCTGCAGAGCCTCTGCCACTGGAGACCGGAGCGACTTCAAAAAAGGTATGTATTGTGATTTCTTCTTTACAGGGCTAAATAGGTTGGTGTTAGATCGTGGATATCTATAGATGTAGCAATTTTAGTGTTGGGGTGGACCTCCCCTTTAAAAACTTTTAGTTTCGTCAGTTTTCCTGTGTATGTGTAACCTGGTCTGTTACTAATGTTCTGTATTGTGCCTGGAATGTGCGACTTGCATTGTCCTGCGGTGTACAGCGTGGTAAAGGGACATTCCATTATTGACTTAATATGTAATACTATTTTATTTCTGCCTACTCATGTGTTCCACGTGGTTGGCTGAGAGCTGCTTGTTGACAAATAAGTCGTACATTACCGCTGTTTAGTGTCTCTCAGGGCATATACAATTCATGTACAGTGATGTCATCATGGTACAGCACGGCGTACTTAGCATGCACAGGAGAAGGTAAATCATATCCCAGCCTCTTCAACAGGACATTGATTAATTACACGTTTCATATATCGCCCCATCCGCTGCAATTGTTTCTTATGAAAATTGTCAGCAGCTAACAAAGCAAATATTTCCTCTTATGCCTTATGAGCCAGAGGGACCCACAATACATTGCTTTCTCATTTGCAACTCTACATACAGATATACATCTTAAGAGCTGTGACAGCTTGCATTCTTATTTATGCCTTCATCTGTCTCCCCGGGTTTGCACAGGTGTCTGCAAGAAAGGCTTTGCAGTGTCAAAGGTCTCTACTTGCTGAACCCTGGACAGCATCTCCCTGGAATGGGCACTTGATTTCTGAGTATATAAACGCAAAAAAATTGCGCTTTTCTGTGTCAAAAACTACTTGTGCGCTTGTGACAAGTGACATTTAGGAGGACCTGTACTTGTTTGTGCCTAAAAGCATGCAAAGGGCTAGTCGCCTGAGGTCTTTCAGCTGATATTTTCTGTTATGGACTTGCCATGCTTGTTCTGCACCATGTCCATGTGTAGAGGCAGCAGTCTTGGTAGCGATAAGATTTGGCTTCTCATGTCAAAGCTGCGTTGCTGATGTCTGGTTGAGGGAATGATAAACAGCAGGGAGGTGCAGAGGAATCTCTTATCCACAGAATGAAGAAAAAGTAGGGAGATCCTTGCGCTGCAACTCCTAAAAAACAGTTTTCTCTCCCGCAAGGAGAACAGTAAATGGCAAATCTTTTTATAATGGCAGTGAGAGGCTGCGAGGTCTAAAGCCCCCATACACACGGTCTGACTTTTTGACAAACTTCAAAATGTGCAGGTTTTCAAAAAAATCTGACCGTTTGTACGCTCCATTGGAAAAACGTTTTCGCTTTTCATTGGACGAAAGTTCGCTCTGCAAACGGACAAACTTTTTGGACAACAAAAGTCCTACGGTGCAAAGTCCTATCGTGTGTACAGAAGTCCATTGAACCTTTGTACAAACACGTATGCTCAGAACCAATGTTAAAATCAACCAACAATAGCAGAAGTTGACAAAACGGTGGTGGTAAAGAGTAGAAGCACCACGCGATTTTGGGAAAGTTTGCTGAAAGTCCTGCCGTGTATGCATAACAAGTTCACGGCCAACACCCTTCAAACACAAATCCACGGAAAAGTCTGACCGTGTGTATGAGGCTTTAGATGATCTCGTACTGCAGATATACATCTGTGAACCTTGCAATTCAGCCGCTGGTGTCAACAAGCCTTTACAGTCACTTTAGCAAAAACTTTTTGGACTATGTGGAAAATATACTGGAGGAAACCACCAGAGACACATGGATAACATACTCTCTCCATGCAGGTATTGAATCTCAGAACTAGAACCTCAGCCCTACTCAATACCTACCTGACTTCCAGTGCTGCTCTTTTAAAAACCTTTACCACGTTTACCTTTTTTTTATTTTATGAAAGTCTACAAAACCATTTTCGTCAATTTTAATCGGTGGCCTTTTTACAGTGAAGAAAACTAAAAGTACACCACAAATCCGCCCACTGACAAAAATGATGAAAACTAGCCCCAGTGCTGCGAAGCTTGTCACTGCCACCTGTCTCCTACTTGCTCTTGTGAGTGCAACTTACATTTTTTAATACTACACTATGGTGGCCCTTGCACCTGTTTGCTCTCCCCTTGTGTTATGCCGCGTACACACGGTCGTTTTTTGTGATGAAATAAAACGACGTTTTAAATCATGAAACAAAACAACGTTTTTCAAACTTCATTTTCAAAAACTACGTAGCATACACACCATCGTTTTTTCAAAATGCTCTAGCAAAGCGCGGTTACGCTCAGCACGTACGGCGGCACTCTGTTCCATTGAAGCTTGCTTCTGAGCATGCGCGGGTTTAAAAACGTCGTTTTGCCCACACACTATCATTTTAAATGACACAAAAAACAACGTTTTGAAAAACAACACAAAAAATTGAAGCATGTTCGTTTTTTTTTTGTCGTTTTTCAGAAGACATAAAACGTTTTCCACACACGGTCATTTTAAATGACGTTTTTAAAAATGTCTTTTTTTCATCGCGAAAAGTGATGGTGTACGCGGCATCACTTTTTTTTTCTTTCATACCAGACAGTGCTGGTGGCACGAGGTTGTCCCAGTGCTGTCACACAGGACTTGAAATTGAGTTTGTAGGCTTGTGTAAGCTCCAGTAAGTCAATTTGGAGCTTACACAGCTTGTCAGGGTAGTACATGCTGTTGGGGGTTATCCTGTTAATTTTTCCTGCATGGATAAATGAAAAGGTCTTTTAAACCCTCAGTGTTTTGTAAGGGCACTTTATCTGTTCCTTTTTTTTTTTTTTTTTTTTTATTTCCATCAATTTTTTTTGGGTTTCTAAAAGAAAAATAAATAGTGGCATACGTCACCTGAAGTTTAAGAAGCATTAAATATGGAAAAGATTATTTAACAGATGGAAAAGCCTTATTTTCTGTGTTCCGCCTGATCCATAGCCAGTAAAGTGAAGTTTTAAAATAAAGCCCCTTAACTTAACTTTCAATGTTGGTATTGTGTTTTCTCAGCAGCTTAGTGGTCATTATTAGTATGCATCTCTGGGCCGCACAATTTTTTACTTTCCCAGTGGACTAATTAGGTCGCAAAACATGAGAGGAGCCAAAAAGAGAAGAAAAAGTTCTCTGAAACAGGAGAAAATGTATCAGGCTGCCCGTTTCATAACTTTTTATTGTATGAAATGGAGTGCAGAGCTGCTGCTTTAATGGCCTGTCTTGAGTTTGCCTTGGGGAGTTTTCTAAAATGCAACAATTGAATCCAGATCTAAAAAATCGCTGATAGCTTAATTTAGCTCACTCAATTAGCTTGTAAGTTGCGTTCGTTTGCAAAACAAACCCCCTTTCTTTCCTCTATTAAGGCTGCTTGTGAGCAGAGTTAAATCTGATGGTTGATTTGCAGAACGCTTTTGTTCATGCTGCTTTTAAGTCTGAACACCTGCGTTACACGAGTTCCCAAAATCTTTACAGGAAGTTAAAGAATAAGTGCTCCATTATGATAAGTATTAACTGTTATGTTTCTTCTATGTGGTTAGTTCAATACTAGAAGCACTACCATGATGAGTTCTACATAGCACAGGAATAAAAATGAAATATTCAAAGCAGTTATGTCATTTAGGCCTTATTAACTCCTCCACAGAGGGCTGTACACCGTCAAGAAGAAGCATATTTCCGTGTCTTGTTGTCACAGGTGTTTGCCTTTAAACTAGGGCTGCACCAATATCGGTTTATCAGCGAGTACGGGTGCCGATACTTTGCGGTGCAATTTGGGTCAATACAAAAAAAATTGTTGCATGCAGGTGCTAAATATCCTCCCAGCAGGCAGCATCAGGTGGTGACTATTTGCCGGTGTTCCGTCAGAATCGGCGACTCGACAGATTAGATAACAGAAGTGACATTCTGTCAGCTGCGCATGTGTACCACCGCTACCAGGTTTGCTAATCTGACAGAACATCTGTAGTCAGGCGGCGGCAGTGGACATCTTGCTACACCCAGCTACGTCTTGTATTTAGGATTGAAGGGACACTAAAGGCAGAATTTTATCTTATTTTTTTAAATGACAAACCTGTTATACCTCCACTGTGCAGATCGTTTTGCACAGAGTGACCCGGATCCGTGTCTTCTGGGGTCCCTTGGCGGCTCTCGGCTCCTCCTCGCAAAAGCTTTCCACGTTCATGCGAGCTCCCTCGCATGGTGGAAAGCTTTTGCGAGCGCACTCCGATGATACATCGGCGGCCATAGCCGCCGACTGTATCACTTGGCCCCGCCCCCGGCGCGCCGCGTCATCCGCTGTGATTGACAGCAGCGCCAGCCAATGGCTGCGCTGCTATCAATCCGCCTAGCCAATCAACAGCCAGGCTGGGAACCGAACATGATGACAAGCACGCGCCCGGTACTTTCAAACGGCGAGGTAAGCATAGGATGCATTAAGGTAAAAAAACTTTTACCTTTACAACCCCTTTAATTTTAGCAATACTACTACTACATTTATATACACTAAGGTAAAGGAAGCTTTTTAGGGGAAAAAAAATTGTACCTTTACAACCCCTTTAAGGCAGGAGGTCAAAGCAGCAGTTTATCTGCAAAACGGGTACCCCTTGCAATTGATATTTTTATAATGTAGTACTCCTGAGCCATCTCCACACTTTTACTTTCCTTATGAGCTGCTAGCGGCCACTGTTTTCCCACATCCAATGGCTCCTGCTGCTGCCCAGGCAATGCATTAAAGCGGTTGTATATCCGCACAAAAAACAACCTGTAAGGCAAAGGCATAATCTAGTATGCACCGCATTTTAGCTCTTTATGAAATGCCTTAGATCGAGGCGATGGCATCGGATCCCAGTCACCGCTGAGGGAGCTGACATTTTCCCCTCTGTGTGTCTACCGGGCTCACGGCTTCGGAGCTGCAAGTGGCCGGAGCCACGATGACATCACTCCCACGCATGAGCGCAGGAGTCTTCTTTCCAGCAAAGTCTGGCAGAATTTGCCAGATCTTCAGCTGGACCTTCAGAGTGCATGCGCGGCGGACGTCAGCGGCTGCATGCAAGGTGAATATCTCCTAAACCGTGCAGGAGATTACAGGTAAGCCTCATTATAGGCTTGTACGTAAAAATGAAAAAAAAAAAAATGGGCATACATCCACTGTAAGGTGAAAAAAATTGGCTTTAGAACCCCTTTAATATCTCATCCAAACCATTTGTGAAATATCTGCATAAACGGTCTTTTAAAAACAGCCATGCACTTGCCTTGGTTTGTGCATTACAGAGCAATAAGCAGCCAGTATAGCTTGTTTGCATTGGGTGCCTCTTCAGCGCTGACAATCCTGATTAGGACATCACCCGCCTCCGCCCTCCATATATATCCGCTGTTCATATAATGCTCTGTTCCTAACACCCAACGTTTAGTCTAGTGCCTCTGGCTGGGCCTGGCATAGGGAATGCTGCACTTATTTTCACACAGAACATAAGATAATAGCAGCACATGAAAGGCAAACCACTAAAAATACATTTTGATTTGGAAATGTTCACATAATGTAATTCTAGTTTGCTTATAGCGCTTTGATTTGGGTTTTATGCTAGAACTACTGTCATTATATGTGGATGTGGGAGTTTGTGTTTTAGAGAATGTCTGCAGTTCTTATCGCAGCGGTAGATGTTGTACTCCTGTGAAGGAGCACAAAGAACAAGTCAAGCTGCTCTGTTTTGTAATCGGCAAAAAGGAAGGAAAATTTTTACTGCAAAGACTTTCAGGATATTTCTTCCTGTGCTCTCCTTTCTTCCAGGTAATGGAGCAAATCGTAATCCAAAAGTTCATGCCAGCTAAAAGTGATGTTGCAGTTTTATGGGTGGAGTGAGACCTCATGGCTTTTGGTCTGGTCACCAGTTATGAGCTTTGAAAATAATAAAATAAATTCCGGCAGCAATTCAACCACTACAGTACATCTTGTAATGGCCATGTTGGATGTGATAACACAGTGGCTAAGTGGTTAGCCCTTCCGTCTAGCAGCACTAGCGTCATCTGTTGGAATCCCACCCACGGAGTTTGTATGTTCTCCCTTTGCCTGTGTATGTTTGCTCTGGTCTCCTCTGGGGGTCCCCTGGGTCCCTCCCACACTCCAAAGACATTCTAGGGCCAATTTAGACTGGAGCCAATAATCCTTGCGAGTTGGGGACCTTAGATTGTAAGCGCCTTGAGGGCATGGACTGATGTGAATGTACGATACATGTGTAAAGCATGGCATAAATTGACCACTATATAAGTACCTATAATAAATAACTGGAAACTGTATCACAAAGCACTCACCTGCAGTTGTAAATGTTTATTAGTTTAAAGAAGAGCTATGGCCAAAGCTATTTTGTCTATACTTCTGTAGGTCACAGGAGTGCAGTTCTGACCTGCTAAAAGCCTGTTGTTGACTGACGCCACTCAGTCAGTCCAGGCTTGGGAAAGATCCCGACTTTACAGTCTGGATCCACCCAGATGCCTGAACCAACAGCTGGCTCTGCCACTCGGTGAGCTGTTGGGTGACTGAGCCAGCTGCTCCCCCCCCCCCAGCCCAGTGCTCCCGTGCGCTAGCAGGACCGTTCCAAAAGGCCTGCTAGCTGCATCTTTGGAGCGGGGTGTTTACTGCTCCTACACCGCTCCTTCACCGCTCCTTCCCATTGAAATCAACGGGAAACAGCAGTAATACTGCTGGCAATGCAACTCTGCAGAGGCGCATTGCCGGCAATATTGACCCTTTTTCGGCCGGTAGCGGCCGAATATCGTGGTAAAAAACCACGGTATATCGCGGTAAAAACCATGGTACAGCGGTGCTAAAAATATCGCCGCTATGCCGTCAGCCCACCTCCTGCTCCCAATGTGAAAGGGGCCTTAGAAGCAGCGGGGAACAGATGCTGTTGAAAACAAATGTCGATTTGACCCCCACTAACAATCAGAAAATTGAACAAATGTTCTTTTCAAATGAAAAATTTTAAAGGCAATTTTTCCGGTGTATGCCTAGCTTTGTACCACAATAAAGTCAAATTATCTAACTAAAACGCAGAGTTCAGCAATGGCCGCCGCCTTTAATGTGGGTGCAAAACTGTATTAAATATTTACCTTGCGTTCACCTTTATTGTGGCTATGGTATGTAAACATTAAATATGTTCTATTTAGTAGTATTTGTCTGTCAGGTTCCTAGATTGCATGTTGTGTTTTCCGTCCTCTGACAGATTTCGAAGCGGCGGTGCAGTGGGAGCTTCTTCAGGCTGTAAAGGGATAGGAGTGTCTAGTAAATAACCAATCTGATATGATGATTGCCCTATCTTGTCTATTTCTTTAGAAATATATGTACAGTTGGGGTTTACACATGGCATTCTATGAGTACTCTGTACTGGCTAATCATTATTCATAATAAAATACTCGTAGGCAGCCTGACAGTTCAGAAAAATCCTGCTAACAATGGGGTGGCAGCTGAAAATGTGACCCAGACTGTCGGCTTGTTGCAGGTCACTGAACAGCAATAGCGGGTTATCTGATGAGGATTTGTTAGCTGGTGTCAGAGGTGCGGTGTACCAAGTTCATCAGAGGCCTGCCGTGTTCGCTCTTTGATGCCACAGACCAGACAAGTGCTGAATCTTTAGCATTGTAACCACTATGAAGCCGACTGCAGCCTCCTTTCTGTGTTTTTTAAATTACTTTAGTAATAGTTTTTTTTTTTTTTTTTTTTTTTTTATTTTTAAAAGTTTTTAAACTAGTGTTTTTTTTTTTTATGATTGATGCTAGGTTCAAACCAGTGCTGGCCATGCATCCCACGTTTTCTTCGACACAGCAGCCCATTCATTTGAATGGGCTGATCATTTCTTTGACAGTGGGCAATCGTACAAAATCAACAGGGGGATCAATTATTTTTTCCCCTCACTGTAGGGCAGAGGTGGGCAACCTGGGGCCCGCCAGCTGTTGCAGAACTATAAGTCCCATCATGACTGGGAGTAATTGGAACTGCCAGCCTTGCAATACCTCAACAGCTGGAGAGCTACGTTCGTTTTTCGAAAGTTTAAACACTATTTTATTTGCTAAGGATTGTAAAAATAAATTCAATGTTGCAAACAATATGAAAATTAGGCATTGTGTCCTTAAAACAACCCCCCCCCCCCCCATATATGTATTAAAAAGAAAAAAAAACTATACTGGAAAAAGGAGCCTCTCTGCAATTGTGAAACCAAAAGCAGACATAAGAATTGTAATAAGGCAGCGCTAAATCCAAAAACTAAATAACAATGTGCAAAAACATAAATATTCAAATAATCCATACAAACATACAATGTGCAATAATAAATGTATCAGTGAAAAAAAAGGATCACTAACAGAATATGAACCACTAAGGCCCGATTCACACTGGTGCAATGCGAGAACCCTGCGAATCCACTGCGGGTTCCCGCATCGCACCCGACTCGCACGTCAGTTCACACTGCCATATGCGTACTGCTGGGGAGTGTCAGATGTTAAGTATACCCCCATTTCAGCTTGCGTATCGCACTGCGAACTGACAGTTCGGACGTGAATCGGATCGCATATGTGGGAACAAACAGGTGGTCCGATTCTGGTCCGAACAGAAATAAAGGGTCCGCGTTTGGACCGAATGCGGTGCGATATCAGCTATCTGTATGGCTGAAACTGCATGTAATGTGAACTGCAGTGCGCTGCGAATCATATGCGACGTCTAGCATCCAGGGCTGTGGAGTCGGGGGAAATTTTGGGTACCTGGAGTCGGCAAACAATGCACCGACTCCGACTCCTATACTAAATTTAGATTGGAATAAAAAAAAAAAAGCAAGTTTAAATGTCCCAATTCACCAAAAAGTTATAATTAATGACTTCTCTACTGTAAGAATAAAGACCAATGCACGCAGTGCCTCACGTAACCGCAAAACGTACACGTTAAGTGACCGTGAAGAAGCATGCTTTTCATGTGCTTCACTATATGGCACGCAACGCACAATTAGGAGCTGCAATACTTATACTTTCCATAGTTTTGTGTTCTGCTTTTACAGGGAACGCAGCATCCATGTGTAACCTAGCCTCTCACTGATAAGGGATTAAATAAATATGTTTTTTTGCAGGACTAGAGAGTGAGACACTTGTATAAGTGAAGGGAATGGAGGGCCAATAGTTCAAGACTGAAGCTGTAAACCATTGGAAAAACTGCTGTCATTCAGCTAAGGCTATAAAAACTTGTAAACTCCGATTGTTAGCTTAAACTTTAAACATGACTATGGGATTCTCCTAGGAAAATCATGTTTTAGAAAAAATGCCCCTTCCTTTGTCTTTGTCTTTTGCTTAAACTGTGCAATACAGTAGACTGTTGGCTTCCCAGCCAGTAGTCCTGTGGTAGGTTGCGTTTCTTTCCCTCAAGGAGTGTATAAAATACATTTGCATATTAATACAGAGGAGTCGGAGTCGAGGAGTCGGAAGTACATGAAACTGAGGAGTCGGAACATTTATCTACCGACTCCACAGCCCTGCTAGCATCGCACAAGTATGAACTGGCCCTAAGGGTGAAATATACTGTGTGTGTATGTATGTTTCTAGGGCCGAAACAATTAATCGATTATGAAATTGATCGATTAAAATTTTTATAATCGATTAATCGGCCAGTAACATTATGGGGTTAAAAAAAACTAAAATTATCCCTTTTTATAGTACAAAAAAGCAAATGGCTACTGTAAATATTACTTTCACTGTCCCACAGTAAAAAAATGAACCTCTTACAGTAGCGATTATTTGCTCTTTTTGTACTGATTTTAGTTTTTTTAACCCCATTATGTTACTAAACATCTCAGGCCGGGGTCACACCTCCTGTTTTTGGGTGCTTATATATATATATTTTGCACACTATATATTATCTTTAGCAATAACCAAGATATCGCTGAATAGACAAGTCCATAGCAGAACTGTACACATTGCTCCGCTCCATTGGGGGTGAGCAGTAGGGCTGTCGAATATAATCGATGCAGCGATGCATCGCGATTCGACCCCCGGCGATTCTGCATCGATGCGGTTGCTTTAAATAATCGATGCATGTTGATGACGTCATCGTCGCGTCCTGCCGCGCGGAGCCGAAGTTTTGCCGCCTTCCCCTGTGTCACACTCGGAGTCCTGAGGAGAGGAGACGGACACGTGCAGCGCCAGCACAGCGTAGCCCTCCCCCCGGAGCCCCCCCCCCCCCCCCGAGCGCTCAGACACTTAGCTTTCCTCCGAGTCCCCAGCCGAAGTAAGCGCCGTCTTTTTCCGCCTTCCGCCGACGTCATCCACAGCCGCCCTGTGTCACTTGCTTCACTGGCAGACACATGAGAGGAGACAGAGTGACACCTGTTGTGAGTTCCGGTCCCAGTCCCCAGAGCTGTCCTCCTCGGCTTACCATTACTATGCAGCGTGCACTGCAGGCTGCCTGGTACAGGGGGAGAACGTTGCCGACTCACAACTGGCTGCTGTGGGCAGCAGCTGCAGGACTGTGGGAGAGAGACCCCGAGCGAGACAGGCTGCACTTGTCCTCTGTTCTCCTCACAGGCAACAGGAGAGGAGACCTCCAGCAGTGAGTGCAGAACTGACTCGTCATCATCATCATCAGGTACACAACAGAGACACTGACTGTCACAGTAGTACTACTAGTACACTTATAACTGTAATCAAGGTATATAATATAATATATTATCATATCTTTGATGCACCATGTGGAGTGGACTGTAAAATTCAAATATGGCAAATGTATGACTGTAATAATAATTGTAAATAATAAATATTAATGATGGTGATTGGGTAAACTGAATTATTCTGTATTTCTAAACATTAAACTGAGTTTGTGACCATACCATTGCCATTTAATTAATTATGGTTTATGTAGGTCTAGCTCTAATCTATTGTCCAATGTCTTACTGATTGATCAAAACTTCATTACTTACCTTGTTTTGTATGATTTAGCTCATCACTGCCCCACACATGCAATGCAGTGCATGTGTGGGGCAGTGATGAGCAAAACCATAAATCATACAAACAAGGTAAGTAATGAAGTTATGTGAATCAATCACTAAGAGAATGAATACATAAAACCATAATTAATTAAATGGCATATGTTGTTGTAGCTGTTTGTTCAATGCCAGTGTGCCACGAAGATTGGAGAAGGAGAGATAGAGATCACTTTACCAACCGTTTCACTTTCACTGAGTGACCACGGTGGCTAGCAGTAGCACAGATCACAGATGAGATGAGGGTGCATTGTTTTAACACGTAGCAACGGTGCATGGGGTAGAATAATCATCTCCTGAATCATGTCTGCAGTCTCTGACCATCTCCTGTAGCAGGTCTGCAGTCTCTGACCATCTCCTGTAGCAGGTCTGCAGTCTCTGACCATCTCTTGTAGCATGTCTGCAGTCTCTGACCATCTCTTGTAGCATGTCTGCAGTCTCTGACCATCTCTTGTAGCATGTCTGCAGTCTCTGACCATCTCCTGTACCATGTCTGCCGTCTCTGACCATCTCCTGTAGCATGTCTGCAGTCTCTGACCATCTCCTGTAGCATGTCTGCAGTCTCTGACCATCTCCTGTATTATGTCTGCAGTCTCTGACCATCTCCTGTAGCATGTCTGCAGTCTCTGACCATCTCCTGTAGCATGTCTGCAGTCTCTGACCATCTCCTGTAGCATGTCTGCAGTCTCTGACCATCTCCTGTAGCATGTCTGCAGTCTCTGACCATCTCCTGTAGCATGTCTGCTGTGTTTAGACTTTGCTACATGCAGGAAGTGTTATTGTGTGGTTTTTTTTTAAGAACAGATAGAAAAAAACATGGAGTACTTAATTTTTTTTTGATGAAAGCCATGCGCACTTGCGCTGCAATCGTGATGCATCGTGATGCATCGCGGAATCGAATCGAATCGTGGACTTGATAATCGTAATCGCATCGGATCGTGAGATCGGTGAAGATGCGCAGCCCTAGTGAGCAGGTAAGAGGCAGAGTGGTCAAGGAGTCTTTTGGTTCCTTTACTAAGAAAAAGGCTTATGGTTGTTTTTTTGTTTTTTTATGTAATTGCCTTGACTATGTAGCTATTTATTTTATGCAGATAGTTCTTAGCGGAGATCTTCTTTAAATGACACCGAAGCTTGCCCATAATGGACCTAAAAAGCTAAAGACATCATTTGAACCAAGTTACACAGCGAGATTTCCAATTGCGTGTTCCTATATTGTCTGTATATATGTTGGTGAATGTGCAGGCTCTGCGTGACCCCATTCTTCATACATCATTTTATCCCGGCGTTTTATTGATTGGCGTTTGGGTACACGCTGACAATTCGCTGATTTCCTGCCTGCACAATGGAAATCTCATTGCAGTTTGCTGTTCACTCTCCAGTCGGCATCTGCAGTGACATGTCTGAAATTACACTGCACACACTTGCTTTAAATGCTTTTATAAATGTTTATGGGGTCGACAGCTCAAGTGGAGACCATAATGTACAGTGCAAAAAAAAAAAAAATAAGTTCCTATCCAGTTCATTGCTCTCTAGCCTAGAGGCTGCATCACAGATGTCTCTCCTCCATGCAATCCAAACCTTGCAAAATGATCATGTTTGTGTGAGACTGGCGGGGGGGGGGGGGGGGGAATTTTGTGTGATTGCTACATGAGCAATGTCGGCAGCTTTAAGTACAATTTACATCTAAATGGGACACTTGAAAGTACACCTGTGCTTTGCCTTTGAGTGGCAGCTAAACCAATGGCCTTTATTTCCTTTACTCACCTGCCACCCCACCTCTGGGTTTTGGGGGCTTTCCCCTTCATTCCATCTGAGAGTGCTAGTGATTGGTAATTGGTCGCCCAGGTTCTTGGCACTGACCACATGTGGGTACAAGGCTTTTCACTCCCCCCCCACAAGGTGAATATTGAGAAAGTTGTGTGTAATGAGTGAGCAGGAGGAAAAGTGAAAACTTTGTTAAGGGGGCAAGTCCTTAACGACCAGGCAATTTTTGGCGATACGGCACTGTCACTTTAACTGACAATTGCGCCGTCGTGCAACACGGTACCCAAACAAAATTTCCCACAAATAGCTTTATTTTTGGTAGTATTTGATCACTTATGCATTTTTTTTTGCGCTATAAACAACAAAAAATCATAAATTTTGAAAAAAAATACCTTTTTTTTTTTTTTTTTTAAACCTTTTTGCTATAAAAAAATACCCCACTAAATATGTAAAAATCAAATTTTATCAGTTTTTACGCCAATATGCAATATGTCTTCTACATTTTTTTTTTTTTTTTTAAATCGGAGAGACTGACTGGAGGAGGATAGAGATCGCTGTTCCTGATCACTAGGAACAGTAGATCTCTCTACTTCCTGTCAGAACGGGGATGTTTGTTTACATACACAGATCCCCGTTCTGTCACTCTGTGAAGTGGCCGCCGGCCACATGCATCAGCGCTGGCGTTGCAGGCGGCATGCTCCTTATCGCTTTTTAAGCGACAGACGTACTCCTACGCTGATTTGCGCAGCCGTGCTAACCTGCTGCAGCATAATGATTAAAGTGGGAGTTGACTCCCTTGGTTGACTTTTGCCTGTAGGTAAGGCTATAATAAAGCTTACCTGAAGGTACTGTAAATATCTCCTAAATATGCACCGTTTAGGAGATATTTACTTGCGAAGCCGGCAGTGACCTCACCAGTGCGTGCGCTTTGAAGGAACTGCATACCTGCGCATGGAGACAGGATACCCCAGCTGTGCCGCACCAGGTCGATAATTCTAGTCGCAAATGCGACCTGGCGCCTGGGGTTTGAGCCCTGCCGTAAGTGGCCTCTCCTGCATGCATACGTGTGAGTGACGTCACTGCAGCTCGTCCAATCGAAGGGCCAGAGCTCGCCAACGCAATTGGCTGAGGCACAGCTGCGACTTTCATTATTCATCAGCTGATGCACTTTCACAGTTCTAATGAGGAGAGTGGCAGGGTCTGCACCTGTTTAGAAAGTAACCTTTTGGGGTTATATCGCCAAATTAAAAACACGTTTTTTTTTTGCAGAGGATGCCTAAAATCTGACTCGTCTTGGTGCAGACTTTCTGGAGAAGTTCTGTACACAATCCAGGTTGCTATTTTGCATTTTACAGAAAATGTCGTCTGTTCAGTAAAATGGAAATGTAATTTTTAATATTTAAATTAGTGTGTGTGTGTGTGTGTGTGTGTGTGTGTGTGTGTGTGTGTTTGTGTGTGTGTTTTTCTTTTTTGTGCTATATTTTTCCCACAAAAGTAGTTACACTTTTAAAGGGGTTGTAAAGGTTTCGTTTTTTATTTTCTAAATAGCTTCCTTTAAGCTGTTGCGTTGTTGGTTCACATACCTTTTTTTTCTTTCGATTTCCCTTCTAAATGTTTTTCTTCTTTGTCTGAATTTCTCACTTCCTGTTCCTCCTCAGTAAGCTTGCCCCCATCATCCGAGCCTTTCTGGCTGGGGGTTAGTCAGCCAGAACAGCTTACTGAGGAGGCACAGGAAGTGAGAAATTCAGACAAAGAAAAAAAAAACATTTAGAAGGGAAATGGAAGGAAAAGGTAAGTGAACCAACAATGCACTAGCTTAAAGGAACCTATTTAGAAAATAAAAAAAGGAACCTTTATAACCCCTTTATGCTTTGTTCCATGGTGGATGAGGAAAAGATTTGCTGGTATTGCTGGTTTTACATCTGAAGACATTTTTTCTTATTTTAGGGTCTTCAGAGGTCGCTGTATTTGGTACATGTGCTGTGATGCTGCCTAACATGTACATCAGTAGTAATAAGTCTGCCTCTGTAGCTTCAGCACAACTCGCAGGCTTACTGGATTGACTTACAAGTATACGCCACTTATCCAGCAAAACAACTCTCAGGGTCCTTTCACAAACTTGGAAGCATCAGGCAATAATGAAGTTGTATATTAAATCTTGTGGAGGCAGGGAGTGGGATGCTTTAAATGGACACAGTTCTTTTTACTTCTTTGTAACCAACCGCAACTTATTTATTTTTTCCATACTGAGAACCCAAAGTGGTAGTTACACATTTACGGTGTGCCATGCCACATTTTCTTGCCAGGAGATTGATGTCTTGGCTTCATCTGTATTTGTTGCACAAAATTAGTCATAGGGCACTGAAGGCCTGTATTTTCCACATGAGGATTTTCTCTGGTTGGGGAAAAAATTCTGTAAATAAGTGTTTTTTTTTGTTGGTTTTCTTTTATTAGGAATTCGTGTTCTACTTATATCCAAATGCTGTGAAGGAGAGAAAGGCATAGTGCTTGAGCTGGCTATGTAGAGTTGTGGTTTTAAAAGCGACATTTAGTTTGAAAGGTTTTGGCTTCTGCTCTGTAGGGTCCTATTCAATATCTGCAGGACAGAAGCAGGTTAAAGGTTATGTTCACCTTTGGAACATGTTCCACCCGTATTAAAGCAGATCTAAGATGTATCTGAGCACCAAAAGCACAATATCATTCATTCTTAATGTTCAAAGCAAACCCACCCGTCCATGTCTCCTTGCTTTTTGTTGAGAAATCGCATTGAAAAACACCCCCTAGCATTTCTGGCCATGGCCATCTTCAGTAAGGGCAAGTGATTAATGTAGCATTTACTTCCTGCTTAGCTCAGGCATGCAAAACCCCTCCTCCCCTCCTGAAGTCCTCTGGGATGTATGACATTAGCCTAGGCAAAAAAACAGGAAGAAACTGAAAAAAAAAGTTTAAAACAAATATGAAATATCTAATGATAGCATGAGGATTAAGGTTCCATGCACACTAGCTTTTTATACAAGCTAAAAAAAATGCTGAAAAAAACACTAGATAAAAAAATGCTGGTATTGGCTTTTTATAGTAGCGTTTTTGCAGTAAAAAGGGAGAAAAAAATAAAAATGCTGTTAGTAGTGTTTAGGAGCTTTTCTGCTGGAAAAGAAACTCCAAAAACTTTTTTTTTTTTCCCTGATCCTAAAAGCTCAAACACTAAAAGCCTAAAGTGGTGTGCATGGACACATAAGAACGCTATATAGCTTCTAGGAGCTTAAAAAAAATGCTAGTGTGCATGGAATATAAAAAAAACAATGTTGGTTGGGAGAGAAGTTTTACTTTAGTCTCCCTTCCCCTGAACAATCCAGGCTGCAGGTTGAATTGCCATGATTCAGGTTTGAATGGAGCCTCAAGGGTACAACATATAACTGTTCCAGCTCATGTCCCCTCCATTCACACCTTCCAAATTTTTTTCTCCTCCCCATGACAGCGGAAGGGAGATCGTCTCCCTGCAACTGCGGTCACAATTTAACGACGGTACAGCTGTTCTGAGCACTACGCCCGCAAGGTCATTTCATTCATTCACAGAGTTCTGTGAATGAACTACAAGTACCATCATCCACCATGGCCGATGGTTTTTAGTTCCCAATGATCTGCGAGAGCGCTGGTGAGCGTCCTTAGTTTGATTCTTATATTGTAAAGCATTGTGGGCGCTATATACGGTATATCCCGTATTACAATTCTAATAGTTTTTCCTGGAATTCAGTAACGCTTTCCTGTATCGGAGGTACAGGCAGACAATGTACTAAGAGCCTGCAGGAGCCTGGCATTGCACCGTTATCTGCTGATTGTGGGTGCCACGCTTTACAGGCTCCAGTGTAAAATTAAATAAATGCACATTTTTTTTATTTTATGTTTTTGCAAAAAGGTACATTTCTTTTTTATTTTTTTTTATTTTTTATTAAAAATGAAATTATCCTTTTAAGATCTAAAAAAAATATTTAGCCTAGGTTCACACTGCTGCGAATTCAAAATCGCGGTAAAATGCGCGATTTTACCGCGATTTCGCGGACGCGATTTTGCCGCGATTTCGGCCGCAATTTAATGTAAATCGCGGCCCGAAATCGCAAAAAGTAGTACAGGAACTACTTTTTGAAATCGTAGATGCGGCGTCGCACTGATTAGGACAGTGCCATTGCCGACAATTGCCGCCGATTTGAGATGCGATTTGACATGTCAAATCGCATCTCAAATCGTTCCAAATCGTACCCAGTGTGAACCAGGGCTTTATGTTTGAAAATGTTACTGTTCATCTTAAACCAGTGTTTCCCCCCCCAAATCGATAGGGCAGTAAAACGTCTGGGATATGGGTGACAGGGCGCATTTAAACAGGATCTCTCCAATAAATCTGGAGTGGAGCGTTTCTTTTAAACAAAGCAGAAAAACCTTTCTATCAGCTTTCACGTGTAAACCATCCTTCACCTGTATTGAGATTGGCAAACAAGCCTCATTCTCCTTGATGTCAATTTAAAGCCTTAATCTAGATGTTGGTTACCTTTTCACTGCAAACCTTTTGACAAAGGTCAGACTGCTGGCTAAATGAATTCACGTTCCAGTGGAGGTATTGATCCGGGAAGACTTTGGTGTTTGTGTAATACTCAATTACAAGTTGTCAGTGATACTGGGATTTGCATTATGTGGAGAACTGCAGAAAATATCTTTAAAGTGGTATTCCATCCTAAATACCTTCTTAAAGTTTGGGATCATTTCGAAGGCTTTCCCTAACCCAGTCGTTGCAACCAGCAAAAGTTGTTTTTGGCACCACAATAATGCCTCCCAACACACCAATAGAGCTGCACGATTCTGGCTTAAATTAGAATTCTGTTTGCTTAGAATAAAGATCACAATTCTTCTTTTTTTTTTTATTATTCTTTTTTTTTTTTTTTATCTTGATAAGAATATTCAGGTTCTTAAATGTCCGCGGCATAGTCAAAGGTTCCCCTTCTTAAAGCGTTGGTTAACCTAAAAAAAATAAAGATCCTGTTCTTTAAAGCGGAGTTACACCCAAAAGTGGAACTTCCGCTCATCTTATTCCTCCCCTCCTCCGGTGCCACAGTTGACATCTTTTTGGGGGGTGGGAGGGGGGGCAGGATACCCGTCTTTGACGGGTATTCTTTCCCACATCTGCGAGTCCTTGCCGCAGAGCTGTGACGTCCCCGCGGGGCTCCCTCCTCTTCCGGGACAAAGGGGAGCGGTGCCTTGCGCATGCACAGTAGGGTTCCTGGTGTAAAGCAGAAAGGCTACACTGCCGGGTACCCGAAATGGCGCCGGAGCACCCGATGGTTGATGGAAACATCAGCTGCGGTGCCAACATCGCTGGACTCCAGGACAGGTAAGTGTCCATTTATTAAAAGCCAGCAGCTGCAGTATTTTTTATTCTTATGGCAGTACATCGCTTTAAAAGCTTGTTATACAGCCCAGTGCCTGTCGGCTCCATGTCCGTGCCCCACCCCCTCTGCTCCAGCTGCTCTAATTACTATTCATTTCTCACACTATCCTCTCTGGTTATGCATGTCTGTAATGTCCCCCTGTGATTGTGCTTTTATATATATATATATATATATATATATATATATATATATATATATATATATATAAAAAAGCGGTATATACCTTTACATGAGCGCTGATCTGACCCGCCGCCTCTCTTCTCTCACATGACAGCTGCAGTGGGCGGGCCACCTCTCTATCTCTCCCCTCCCCCTGACTGATGTGAGTGGGGGATCCTCTGCCACGCCCGCTGCATCTGTCGGGCAAGGGGAGAAATACAGCGGGTCCGATCAGTGCTCTGTAAGCAAGGTGTATATACTGCATTCTTTTTTTATAAAGCACAATCACAGGGGGGGACATTACACTATCCTCTCTGGTTATGTATGTAAAGTTACATTGGTGGGTTAACAACCACTTTAATACCCTGACAGCATTTCCCTTTTAAAGGCGGCATTCCCTTTAACAGACGCGCTTTAACATCTAATTGGGAAGGCTGCCCTAGAAGTTGATGTGCTTCTCTTCCTGCTCAGCCTTAAAATGTAATCGTCCCGGCCTTTATTCTCTGCTGATACCTGTAAATAAAAGCTTGAGGATTAGCCTTGCCTCCAGTTTCAGAAGGCATCCCGTAGAGAAAGAAATCCGTTGTTTTGTGTTGAGTTTCCAGAGTCAGACTTGCTTAAATGTCATCCTAGCGTCCATAAAAGAATCTCGCCTCCTCGCCGCACATTGCCAGGCAGGTGGAGGTGCTGACTTGGGTCACCGTGACTTGTTTAGTGCGTTTCGAAGCTCTCCTGCGCCAGCTAATTGCTTGTTTAAAAAAAGCGGTGTTGTCCTTGAAGCAGCTGTAGTAATTTCTGGTTAGGAGCAAATTGAGCAGCGGATAGATAATAGTAGTGATTTAGTGTTTGACTCGTACAGAATTGGATTGATCAGCTCAGATTAAAAAATGTGGAATAACATTTGCCTACGGCTTTAGCAACAAACAGAGCTCTTTATTTAAAACTTGCTGCAGTATTTATTTCACCTTAATTGAAACGGCAGGCATCTGACACGTGTCCAAAAAGCCCTCTGTGCCTTTTCTTATACCTTCAGCACCAGAATGAGGGCTTGGTGTTGGAATATTGTTGGAACCTGCAGATACAACTGAAAAAGTATTTGTCACCCACTGTGTGTGTGTGTGTATTATTACACACGGGGCCTATCCTGTACAGAAGGGGTAGGCAAACATTGGCCTTACAGCGGCTGCACAACTACAAGTCCCAACAGGCAGAGGCATGATGTGACTTGTAGTTATCCAGCACCTGGAGGGCCAAAGTTTGCTTGCCCCTGCTGAATACAGAATACAGTTATGCAGGGATGGTGCTGCTCCCGCTTTCCTTGTTGGTCACTTTAGAGGTCATCATTGTGATTGCAGTGCAGCATGCACGGCTAAAACCTACCTGTCCTAAATGCATTTACAACACTCTGCAGAACTTGTGCAAATTTAAGTGGAGGTCCACTCTACAATTAAACTTAATTTTAATAGCTTCCCTGTAATCTAAAATAAAACATTTTGTCAAAAAAAAAATTTTTTCCTTGCCTGTAAATTGCTGTTGCTAGGCAGATCTGCTAACCTGCCTAGTTCCTGGACTGGGGTGGGTCTTCTGCCCTTCCTAAGACCTCTTTCACATTGAGGCGTGGAGCCGTGGTGACTGTATAGCCACGCTATTTGTAGCGCCGCTATACCGTCGTATTTACCGCGATATTCAGGCGCTAGCGGTGAGGTTGCGGACGGTATTACTGCGGTTTCCCATTGATTTCAATGGGAAGGTGCGGTATAGGAGTGGTGAACACACCGCTCCTATACCGCAGTAAAGATGCGGCTAGCAGGACTTTTGGAGCGCTCCTGCTAGCGCACCGCTTCAGTGTGAAAGCCTTAGGGCTTTCACATTGAACACTACAAAGCATGATTTTTCATGCGGTATAGCAGCGCTATTTTTAGCGCTGTACCGCATGAAAAACGCCTCAATGTGAAAGGGGCCTAAGCCAAGTGGCCTCCTGGGAAATGAGTGTAATTTCCCAGGACTCTGTGCGCATTACTGTGCTGAGCAACGTTCTACTGCGCATGAGCGAGATCGAGAGGTTCATGCTGGTTACCTATCATGCACCTCTCACTGAAAAACCAGGAAGACACTGGAAATGGGCTTCACATGCCCACAGCTATGATGGAAACGGCTACAAGATCACTGAGGGGATATCAGCTAAGTGTTTGCACTGATTTCTGTAACGATTGGGGATTTATTAATATGTTTTAGGTAATATTCACTGTAATTTTAGATTGTCGAAAAAAAATTATGCCCGGAACCCCGCTTTAATATGTTGGGGAATGCACCCCCCAGTATTCGCCAGTAAGGATCAGCTCGGGCGTGTTCGCAGCATGCCCAAGCCCGCCAGGAAACTGACACTGCAGTGCTAATCACAGCAGGTGAGACATTTGCCAATCCGCAGCTGCAGAGATCGGGAAATGTCTCGCTGCCCGTTAGCGATGCGCAGTGAGAGATGATACCGCCCTAAAAACTGCTGATCCCTTGGCTTTGCTTGCGTCCCACTAAACCAAAAAGGTGCTGAATAGGTGCATTGGATAGAAGAAAATCCTGGACTGCCGCACTCCCTAAAACAATGTCTTTATTGTATAAATAAAATCCAAAAAATAACCAAAGCGATGCAGTCAAAATTAAGTGAACAGGAAAAAGGTGGCTGACGCGTTTCACATCATGTGATGCTTACTGGTAGCTAGTGAACAATGACTTCGGTTATTTTTTGGATTTTATTTATACAATAAAGACATCGTTTTAAGGAGTGCGGCAGTCCAGGATTTTCTTCTATCTATAGCGCTGCGCAGTGTCGGCTTCTTGGCGGACTCAGGCATGTGGGGTTGCGAACATGCCCCGAGCTCATCCCTATTTACCAGGCTACCTCCCCTGAAGTCCCCACAAGTAGTTTTTTTCATATTTAGTTGGTGAATCCCTTATGCCCTACACGTACAGTGTGTCCTCAGTCTTCCTGCTTGACTGAGGACTTATTGTGGTAGAAATTATTGTGTGCGACAGAGTCAGAAGATGAATATTAGTCATAGGGGTCAGTAAGCGCTTATTTTACAGAACAAGTTCACCATTAGTGACGTTGTCCTTTTAATAAATTCCCCCCACTACCCCCAGTTGTAGCACACCTGGCAAAACCTCTTCCTCCCCAGTCCAGCGAGCTCCACAGTGGTTGTACTAATCCTGGTTTTAGTTTTTTTTTACTTTTCTAGGTAAATGCAGAGTAACACTATTGAAAAATCATTACCTGCATTTTATGTGTTGAAAAGTTCTCAACGCATTTAAATGGAGGTTTGACAAGGCCAGTGTGGGGGAGGCCTTGACCTGCTTTATAAATGCTGAATTAAGGTTGTGTATATAGTGTGTCTCTCCTCCTAGCAGTGTTTGAGGCATGTTTTACAGGGAATTAGAAGGTGACCAGGCCTTGTTGCAGCTCTCAGTAGGGCTCTTTGCCTGCCAACACCTGTAAAATGCCATTGTTCCTGTCATCCCTGCTAATGGATACGCCAGCCTACGGAGACGTTTTATTTTCCATGCAATGCTCAGGTAGTGGTTGATTTCAATTACTCCAGAGGATGGAATTCTAACAGCTGTTGGCAGATGCAAGCACAGCGTTCCCCCCGCCATACACATCTTTGTATCTTTCTGATTAGAATACTATGGGAGCTTCTACATTTTTCAGGAATGTTTAGTCTCTAATGTAGATTGTAACCTGATCTCCACTGGAGCCCAAAGAGTAGGATGTTCTTAGAGTGAGCTGTATTCTGGAACCTTGGAAATTCACTCCATATTGTGGATGGAACCCCTGGCTGAAAGGCTTTAATTTGGTAAAAACACTTTGAATCGTAAACTGCCATTTTTAGAAATCAGTTTTCACTTTTCTTATCCTTCGTGCTACCGATCTTCTGCAGCCTCTCTGAAGCCACCTCCTGTCTCGATGCCCTCCAGCGATGGCGAGGGAAATCTTCGTAAATGTAGGCAAACTGTGGGATATATTTATGTTTTTTTTTTTTTTACACTAGTAATGGCAGCGATCAGCGACTTATAGCGGGACTGCAATATTGCATCGGACACTGACACTTTTTGGGAGCTAGTGACACTAATAGTTATCAGTGCTAAAAATATGCCCGGTCGTTGTATTAACTGTGTGTCCAGCCAGTGTTATTGTGTACTGTTGGATGCATTTACTAAGGGAGGAGATGGATCTTGTTCCCTGCTTTGCAAGACCACAAATCCATTCTTCCCCCGTCGGAACAGAGATCTGTCTTGTTTACATAGGCAGATCTCAATTTTGTGCGTATTGCGGACAATCAGCAGGTGTTGGAGGACATCTAGTGCATGGTACCCGCAGAAGCGGCAAGTGCATGCCCCCTGCTGGCAGAAGTGCAGAAACACACACACGCACGCAACTAACTCTTTGCTGTGCTGCGAACTCGGTATACTCCAATGATGAGATCTGTCCTAACGACCACCCCCGCACAGCCATTATCAGAGGCTCGGCGTTCTGCTGCTGCTTCTCCTCCCCCTTGCTCTTATGCAGCTGAGAACAGAAGAAAATGGAATGGGTTGTTTTATAAGGTGATTGTGTAACACAATAGCCCCGCAGTAGGAATTTCCTCATTGACACTTACTGTTGCTCATGGTTGCAAGACATTTTTTTTCATCCCAGCACTGCAGCCAATCAGATGTAGTCACTGTTCAAGTATTCTGTTGTATGTGGAAGCAGCGGATGTTAAGACAACAGCTGGCGGGGGAGATTCCTCCATCCATGATGTTTTAGCATGGATGGGGCAATTTGAGTAAGTTAATGTCATTTTTTGTTTTTCTGTTCTTTGTTGCTCAGACCAAAATTTTACCTGTTGCAATTTTTTTTTTTTTTTTGGTGAGGGGACTGCAATAAAAAAAGCAAAAAAATAAACAACTTCCAACACACCAATCAAGGCCACTTGGCTGCTTCAGCATGTTAACTTGTAGAATTATTGTCCACTTACTCCATCTGATGTGCTGATGACTCTTCTCACAGATGACCCTCCTCCCTTTCCTTATTTCCATTCCCTCAGTGAGCGGTCTCTACGTGCCAATTCTTCCTTCCAATATTTGGCGCTTTATTGTAGATGTCTCTTCCCCCCCCCACCCCACCTCCCTCTATTTCTTGTAGAAAGTGTAGCAAAAGCCTCCAAAGTAGTGTCCTGCTGCTCCCGGGAGTCGGAGGGCTTTCAGCGATTTAGATTGCGACCCCGGCTTGTTCCTGACGGTTTTTTACTTTTCCTCTGAAAATGGCACGTCTGTAATTTTAAAATCGAAGTCGTAATCTGAGGAAGGATTGATACTGTTGTGAAATAGTTATGTTAACTCTTCACACTTGGTCAAACAGTCCTAAAATACATTCTACAGTCCATTGGTTATTGGTGGCGAACGGTCATAAAACTTCTACAGTCCAGCTTTAGTCTTGAAAAAACATAGGGCTAGCAGTCTTCACATCCGTTGTGTATAGCAGGCCATCTCTGGTAGTCTCTGGTTTACCCCTTTAGGAGTATAAAAGGCAGGTGCATGCACATCTTTCTACAAGGCTGCCTTGTATATACAAAAGACCCTTCTTTGCCTGAAGATGTGTATCAGAAATAAGAGACGGTAGGTTGTGATTTGAGGTAGACCTCCCAGGGGGCAGCAGGTGAAAGATTATTTGTTTGCAAATGTCTTGCGTTGCACCAAGTGTTAAAGGGGCTGGAGATGGGCTAAAAGCACCCTTAAAGTGATTGTAAAGGAATATGTATGTGTGTATGTGTGTGTGTGTTATATATATTCGTCTTCCTTACCTGCTACATGGTTTTTCACAGAGTAGCCCTAATCCGCATCTGGGGTCCACTGAAGACTCTCTTGGCTCCCATCCGGCTCTGAGTTTCCCCATGGCAAGCCACTTGCTATGAGGGCACTTGTGCGGGCTTTCTTCAGAGATGCGTTTGTGTGTGTCTCACCCCCCAGGCCCCTTACTTACTGGAAAACAACAAGGGAAGAGGCGCCTCTGGGTGTAGTAGTTTAAAACAATTTAATAAAAAGTAAAACATAGGTAATGGTCACTCACATTTTTGAAGTGACAAATAGGCATGTAGATAATCCCGAGGTGGGGAGAGGTGTCATCCGGCCGTCACTGTCATCCAGGGTCTGCAGGAGCATAACCGGTGACGCCATCATCCCTGGCCTGCTGTCCACCTGCGCTCCAAGCCTCAGTTTGAGGATCCTCCATCGCAGCTGGCTATCTCCATCAGCGTTGATGGTGAATCCTCCCCACACAGCGCTCCAGCAGACCCTGGATGACAGTGACGGCCGGATGATCCCCACCTCGGGATTATTATCTACATGCCTATTTGTCACTTCAAAAATGTGCGTGACCATTACCTGTGTTTTACTTTTTATTAAATTGTTTTAAACTACTACACCCAGAAGGCGCCTCTTCCCTTGTTGTTTTCCTATAGAATTGGAACATGGTTTCTGTTCCCCTCTGATGGCAGCCCTGAAAGTGTGTACCCTCATCAAAAATCCAGACTTTTATTACCCACCTTTGTCAGCCAATGTAAACCATTACCCGCTGACTTTGCCCCTTTCTCTCATATGGTGCTGACTTGATACCTGAACCATTGCTCACTTGCGCATTTTTTACTTGTATTGCCCCCTACTTACTGGCTGCCTTGATCTCCAGTGAGTAGAGTGCTACTGCTCTAGGCCAGGCGTCTCCAAACTTTTTAAGCAAAGGGCCATTTTACTGTCCTTCAGACTTTAGGGGGGCCGGACTGTGGCCATTGGGAGTAATTTTCCTGGTGTCCTGGGAGTAAACCATGCATCTTTTGTGTTGGGGGGGGGGGGGGGGGGGAATAGCAGCCCGTCGGTGATGTGAACGGCGCCCCCAAGGGCCGAATAAAGGGCCACAGTTTGAAGACCGCTGCTCTAGGTCATAGTGCTGGATCAAAATCCAAGTGGGAAGATGTAAAAAAAAGGGAAAATATAATGCACGTGGGGAGGAGGAGTTATCTGGTTTGGGAATAAAATGTACTTCATCATAAACACAAACTGCCATTATGAAGTGGTGCTGGCTGTCACTTCCAAAGGTGTTGTGTTTTTTTTTTTTTTATTGTGTCCTCTAATGCACTTAGTGGTTCAGTCCACTGTCTTCCATGTTCCATGTCACTCCTGTATCCTGTAACGATGTAGGGGATAACAGATGGGAACCTCGGCATGCAGTCGGGGACCAGGAATTTGACACCTCCAGAAGTGACCGATTCTGCAGGAGCATCTTTATTTTTAAGATTGATTTTAGAGACCTTTTTGTTGCAACGATTTATTATTGACTCCACCCAGGGCTCAGCGTCTCCTTCAGTTGTCTCTTTACATAACCCATAGTGCTCTGGGAATCCATTGTCACAAATTAAATGTTTTATTAGTAAGTTAGTATATACTTATAGCACACAAAATATATATATATATATATATATATATATATATATATATATATATATATATATATATATATATATATATATATATATATATATATATATATATATATATATATATATATATATATATATATATATATATATATATATATATATATATATATATATAGTGTGAAACCGGTTGCATTGGATCCATTTAAGTTTATAAATGCATCTTTGAGATGCAAGACAAGTGTAGGGAATAGTAACTAGGATGTTCTCGGCCTGTATGAGCAGCGCTTGTTATGACAGCGTTCTCCGCATTGTTAACCTCTCCCCACCTCTGAATATCAGGACGCTCTCTTTACATTAACGGAGTGATGTTTTCTATAACTCATCCTAAGCCAGCGGAAAGCCAGGCCGGTGGTGTCTCATTTTCCATACTGCTGAACGATGCTTGGTTTGAGTTCCATGTCTAAAATGATAACAGAGGAACACGGCTCCCGTAGCAGATGTGAGCCTGGAGCCTTCTGCATGTTCCACCAGATGTTTCATTATATTTAAGGCTGTCTTCTGCTCTGGCGTATATATCAAAGTTCCATATAAACAGATTTCGCTTGTTTATCAGGAAGAATAAAATTGGTCTTTTCTGTAAGGTACGTATGTGTCAGCAGTGTAGCATTTTTTTTTTTTTTTTCCTCCTGTAAATCCCAGAATAAATATGAAGCTTGTCAGATGCCAGCCTGGCTGCCTATTGCAATGCAACAGTGTGTATGCTTTAATTAAAACATCTCATTCTGATCAGATGTTTGCTAAAACTGCTGCAGACTGGGTTTTGTTCCCTTTTTAGAAGACGGTGAAGAATATTGATGACCAAGTTAAAAATACGTCTTAGAAAGTATCATGTCACAAAAACAAAATGGTGTGCAAGAATGCAGCCCATCCCATTTTAGTGTATTGTACAGTGAGGGGGAAAATATTTGATCCCCCTGGGCCCTGATGATTTTGTATGTTTGCCCACTGACAAAGGATCATCCTATAATTTTAATGGCAGGTTTATTTTAACAGCGAGAAACAGAATTATAAAAAAATATATCCAGAAACACATTTCAATAACGTTCTAAATTGATTTGCATTTTAATGAGTGAAACAAGTATTTTGACCCCTTGGCAAAACATGACTTGGTACTTGGTGGCAAAACCCTTGTTGGCAATTAGAGGTCAGATGTTTCTTGTAGTTGGCCACCAGGTTTGCGAATCTCAGGGTGGTTTTTGAGTGATTGGTGGTGAGAGAGAGGGACTTGTAAAGCGCAACACATGCGAACTGAATCACCTCTGGGCGCTGTATCCATTTCATGGGTAAGGAACCCCTTGACCTCAGAAGAGATGGGTTTTAATCTTTCTCCTGAAGGCCAAGTGGTCCGACTCCAGTCGGATGGTGGTTGGTAGTGCATTCCACAGGCGAGGTCCCTGGACTGCAAATCTTCGATTTCCTTTGGACTTGTATCTGGCTTTGGGTATCTGGAGGAGGTTTTGATTGGTGGATCGCAGAATGCGATTGGGGTTATGGGCTTTTATTTTTTCGCATAGATATTGGGGGGCGTTTCCTTGAATACACTTATGTATTAGACAGAGTGCCTTGAAAGTGATTCTCTTTTACTGGCAACCAATGAAGGGATCTCAGTGAAGGTGAGATTGATTCCCATGGTTTTTTCCCAGTCACTAGTCGAGCGGCCGTATTTTGAACGACTTGCAGACGAGTGATTTGGTATTTGGGGAGTCCTAGATAGAGGGCATTTGCGTAGTCGAGTCTGGAATTGATGATTGTTCCCACCACGACTGCAATGTCCTCTTTCGGGATAAAGGGCGTAAGTCTGCATGGTAGGCGCAGCAGATGGTGGGATCCGCTGACTACTGACCCTATTTGTACATCCATTGTCATGTAGGTATCGAAAATGACTCAGACTTTTGACTTTGCTGCTAGGGGTGATCGTTTTACCCAGAATGGCTGGGGGAGTCCATGTTGACGCGGGGTGATTTTTCCGGTTAGCGTGAAACAGGAGAAGTTCTGTTTTCGAACCATTGAGTTTAAGATAACTGTTTGTCATCCAGTTATCTATTAGAGTAAGGCATTTCTCTAGTCCAAGAGAATGATCCTTTTTTTTTTTGGTGTTTGATCACTCGGTTTTCAGTGCCGAGGCGCAGCATCAGACCACCAAGGGAAGTATAAATATGCAAAAAAGGTGAGGAGGCTGACGCTTGGTCACTTGAACCCTCGGCTCCCTCCACATATTTTTTATGGGATGAAGGTCTGGAGACTAGCTAGGCCACTCCAGGACCGTTTATTGTGCTTCTTCTTGAACCACTCCTTTGTTGCTTTGGCCGTGGGGTTTGGGTCATTGTCATGCTGGAATACCCATTCACGACCCATTTTCAATGCCCTGACTGAGGAAGGAGCTTCTCGCCCAAGATTTTATGGTACATGGCCCTGTCCATCGACCCTTTGATGCAGTGAAGTTGTCCTGTCACCTTACAAAAAAACCCAAAGCAGGTTTCCACCTCCATGTATGATGGTGGAAAAGGTGTTTTTGGGGTCATAGGCAGCATTCCTTCTCCTCCAAACACGGCGCGTTAGGTTGATGCCAAGGAGCTCGATTTTGGTCTCATCTGTCCACAGCACTTTCACCCAGTTCTCCTCTGAATCAGGATTTCAGTCCTTCGCGGTGTAGTGTGTTACCAAATGTTTTTTTCTTTTTTTTTTTTTTCTGGTCCCAGTTGCCTCTTGAGCGAAAAAATGTCCATACATAAAACCTGTGTGTGGGTATGTGTATAATATATATTGCCTCCGCTTTCAGCTCGTTTTGCACACAGTGACACCAATCCTCTTCTTCTGGGGGTCCCTCTGCTACTGTCTCGTCTCCTCCCCGCATCAGCTAACCCTCCCCTGGGAAGCGCTTTCCCAAGGGGGTTACCTTGCGCGAGTGCGCCTCCCAGTCCTGTATTTGGCGTCCATAGATGTCAACTACAGGACTGTGACCCGACCCCCTCGTCATTGGAGTTGATTGACAGCAGCGTGAGCCAATGGCTGCCCTATTAATCTAGCCAATGAAGAGCCGAGAAGCCAGTGCGTTCACGATGCAGGACTTTCGAGGGCTCAGGTAAGTAAGCTGGGGGGGTTTGTAAGCATCGGATGTTTTTTCACCTTAATACGTAGGATGCACTAGGCGAGTTGAACTTTTTGTTTGACTGGATACAGTCCAGGTTCATCAAAACAAAAGGTTTGCAAGTCTGTTTTCTTCAGAAATCATCCACAATCTGAGTAGAAAAGTCTGTCCCCTGGCAGCATGCTGCAGGGCAGGAACTTCTGTATTTCTTTGAAATACAGCCACAGTGTCTGTCCACTCATTGGTCAAGGAAGAAGGAATCTGCCGCTCCCAGGTGTGTGCAATCACCCGGCCTGCCTCAGTAGGATACTTGGAAAAAGAAAACCACTCATAAGGCTTGCCTGTAAATAAATGTACTAAATATGTAGGAGATGGCCACTTTTTTTTTTGGGGGCAGCCGGTGACACCATCAGCGCATGCATACTCGTGCCTTCCCTTCAGAGCTCTTTGCCTTGGCTGTGACTCCCATACACATGCGTTGGAGTGATGTCATCACAGCTCGGCCAATCAAATGGCTGAAGCCTGTGAACAAACATGGCATTCTTGCCTGCTCTGTGCAGCGGTTTTGCAGATCCGCCTCTTCTCAGGTCCCTGTTGGCGATCCTGGCCCCTTCCTCAACTTGTAGATCGGAGCTTGCATTTTAAAAATCGCCATCCTTCAGTTGATTGAGGAAGGTTCTCTGCTAGTTGGAATCCGATCATGTGTATGGTTGGCCTACTGTCTCCTTTCTTCCTACAGACTTGTAACTTTTTATGTTTTTATTGAAATTGCACAGCCATCCGTAAAGCTGACAGAAGCTGTAAATGATTTACTTTGAATGACTGTTTTTGCCTAGAGATCACCTTTACATTTATTGGACTTCTACAGCTTGAACACCGTCTGTAGTAATTCACAATAGGTGTGTAGCGGCTCTTGTGTTACAGAACGGGATGAAGTTGGCGGGAGCGAGGAAAGGGTACTTGTATTTACTCCTCGACATATTTGTGTTTTGCCTAGTAGCTGTGTTTATATTACCGCTGGATATTATCTTAAACATCTACGTCTGGTGGCAGGTTAACAAGTGCGCTTTCCAGCGAATCCTTAGAAAAATGTCGACATGTCATTACTCATTGTCAGTTCAGCCTTCGCCTGCTAAGCAACAAGAAATCATTCGTGCCTGGTGTTTTCTTTCTTGTCTGGGTTGACTGCATACATATGGTAGTTATTCTCCTGCAGGGGAAGGGCTCCTTCCTCTGTCATCCCCCTGTACAGCTGTGCTTCAGGTTTCCGAGTCCACCAAGACTGCAGCCGTGACACTCCTCACTGGGGTGCGATACAAGCGTGGGATGGGATGGACAGCCACGCTGATTGGCTTTTTATTAACCCCTGGCTTGCTGGGCTTGTGCATCCCGTCAAGCCCTGGATGTAAGCAACTAGTCCCATTTTTGGCAACTAAATGGGACTAGTTGAAGTTATTTTTTTCGTATAGTGTATGGCTGGTGTCTTGCCGAAAAAAAAAAAGCCTCCTGGCGGATTATGCCCCCCGTACTGCGCAGGCACACTGCTTGCCTCCGAAAATTGCCAAAAATGTAGCTCTAGACGGCCCCTGCTCACACTTCTGACATCCAGGCTCATTCCTTACCATCCCCGTGGACATTGAGGATGTTAAAAAAAAAAAAAAGCCAGGAGGCCGAGCCACTTATAGGGAGGTCCACGCAGGCACTGCATGTTCGGCTATTTTTGGAGGCAAGCGCCGTACCTGCGCAGTACGGGAGCATAATCCACCGGGGGCACACATCGGCAGAACACCGGCATTAAAGAGGAAGTAAACCCTCTGCAAAACACCCTGCAAGACAAAGGCATAATGCGCTAGTATGCATAGCTATGCTTGCCTTTTCACACACAGAGCCATGGCTCGGCCTGCCCCCTCTCTCATCTCTAATCTCCCTATGGCTCCCGCTGCTGTCTGAGCCAATGAGCAAGGAGATTCCCTGTAGAGCCGAGGATCTTGTGCACATCGCTGGATCAAAATGGGGCTCAGGTAAGTATTAGGGGGGACTGATTCACAAAGGGTTTCATAGCATACTAGCTCACTATGAATTCCTTACCTGAGATCGAAGCCCCCGCAGAGGTCCTCGTTCCCCCTCATCTGTTGCCGCTATCTCTCCCGGAGTGACTTCCGGGTATCGCGGCTCTGGTGCTGTGATTGGCTGGAGCTGCATGTGCGCGTGAACCGCCAGTCACAGCACATCCTCCTCTAGTAATGGCACGATTGACGTTTCTAAAGTGCGCCTGCGCCGTTGTCTAGGGTAAATATCTCCTAAACCGCATAGGTTTAGGAGATATTTCTTGCACCCACAGGTAAGCCTTAATCTAGGCTTACCTGTAGATAAAAGTGGTCTGTAAGGGCTTACAACCACGTTTAAACCAGCTTGACTTGATACAAGCTTTTAATGCATTTCTTGAGGACAGCCCCAGACCACACCCAGGTAACTCCTCGATTACTAACGGCAACATACTAAAATAGAAAATCGGGGGATTGATTTGTGGACGCACTCATGATAACTTGCCTGTGCTATCCAGGTGGGTACATCTGTGATGTCGGCAAGTCTGCTCACAATCTAATCATTGCATGCAATTCATGAATCGGTCTCCTCGCTCGCTTCTACTGTGCAGCATGTAGCCACCCGCCAGCTTTTTATTTATTTTCTATGAAGACAGCCTGCGATCTTTTAGTTCCCTTTTAAACTACAAATCTTGGCATGACCTTCCAAACCCTGTGTGAATTTTTTTCCTCTCCGGCCAAAAAGCGAAGACACCAGTAAGTTATAAATGGCACTCGGCCTGTTACAAAACATCTCCCTCTGACTCTCCTTCCTCTGTAGCTGGCTCCGCATATGTGAATCTCAACCTTTTTCCTCCAGACGGCTGCATTAACCCTCTAAGCACCTGGCCGCCATCTTTACTTTTCTTATTTTCTCTATTCCCGGTGTGCAAGGTGTGTATAATTGCTCCGACTGAGAATGTACGCAGAAAAGTCTGCCGCTTGTAGACTTTTCCTGATTTAATGCTCAGGAACTATGAACTGTGGCCTCCGCCAGTGAATCCGTCTGGTGGGGGGTCTTTACTGCCATGATGAGATTGTAGCAGGTGCATTGAGCACTGTATGCCGAGGCCATTTCTGTGCTCGCTGAAGCTTTGGCTCCAGATGCTTCAAATGCGGGAATGAAGCAGATTAGTGTCAGCAGAAGTCTCTTATCCCTCCATATATTTGCAGCATGACCATGCACCTTGCTGATATATTAATCCATAGCAGCTCTCCAGCGGTGTGGAATTCAGTCCTGCCAATGTGAGATGTGACCCGGCGGAGCTCAGATCGCAAACCGCATGGACAGGGGCTACTGTGCGTGATATTGGATGTGTTCAGTCTGTAGTGGAATGTGTTCAGCTACGTCTTATGTAGGGCCACACGTCCTTGGTGTAAAAGTATAAATAACCTTCCTGTTGGTAAATCTCCATACACGAGAACAAGATAAAATCGGGTGTTTATATTTCCATTGCTTATGCTGTTTTTTTTCTTCCACCTTCTATTATGTATTACTGTCGATCAGTATAGTTTAGTCAACAGACATAAGTATCTGCAATTTTGTTTGCTGTAATTTTTACAGTGAGACACTGAGGACAGAATTGTCACAAGCGGACTCGTGGAATGGCGTCAAACTTTTTCCCTTAAAAATCTCCAGGTGACGTTTAAAAAAATCTATAGGTTGCATGTTTTGAGTTGGAGGAGGTCTAGGGTTAGAGCGAGAGCAATAATTCTAACGATCGCGGTGATACCGTACATGTGTGGTTTGAACACTGATTTCATTTGCGAGAGCTACTCACGTATGCGTTCGCTTCTGCGCGCAAGCTCGTTGGGGCGCTTTAAAAAAAAATGTTTTTCTTATTAATTTTTTTTTACTGAGTGGGTCATTATTATTCCTATTACAAGGAATGTAAACATCCCTTGTAATAGAAAAAAACATGACATGTCCTCTTAAATGAGATCTGGAGTCAAAAAGACCTCCGGTCTCATATTTGGACTAAAATGCAATAAAATAAATAAAAATAAATTGTCATTTGAAAAAATGTCAACAAAAAATTTCCCTTTTAAGACGTATGGGCCGAAGTGACATTTTGACGTTTCTTCCGCCCTGCAGTGATATACAGACGGGTGGTGGCCATCTTCCCCCTCACTCGTCTCCACACACAGCGAGGGATAGGACCGAATTGCCTCCCTCTCCAGCCGCCGATAAGTAATCTTGCAGCAAATCAGCCGCGGAGACCACTTTTATGTTGTAGAGGACCGCCCGCTGAAGAGGATACCGGGGTTATGATAGCGAGCTGCTACCATAACAACGATATTCCTCTTCAAAGTCATCACGTAAAACTGCGGCGGGCGGTCCGCAAGTGGTTAAACTCAAAACCAATATGTAATATATTGCATATTACCAATCATTCGATGTAGTGGCTGCATTTGTTTTCCCTTGCAATGAATGGGCAGCGCTTCCAAAGTGCAGCAACACAGGAGTTTTTTAACCCCTTCTTTAGGGTTAAAAGTGCCCCACTAGTGTCCAAAAAGCGCAGCTTAAACAGCAGTAAAGTGTCGCTAAAACAAGCGGCGCTTAACCGCCAATGCCCTGTGCTTTCAGTGTGAAAGCAGCCTAACACCTCCTGTAATGGAGTGCCATGACTCTAGATGAAGTATTGATAATATCAGGGGAGTTTTAGACTAGCAGATTTAGATGCACTAACAAATTGAAGCCAAACTCCCACTAACAATTTAAAAGCAGTTACAACGGTTTTTATTTCCATTTGAGATAAAGATTTGTACATCCATCAATAAGTTGATCACTGTAGGGACCCCTGCCACTGTTGGTTGATTTGTCTCATCCCTGTAATTGTTAAATCTGGAAGAGAGCTTGTTCTCTTGAAAAACAGACTTACTGGCCAGATCACTAGGTGAAAATGGTTAAAGCCTAAGAGAGAAAGAAAATGCAGCCGTTACTTCTAAGAATTGGTAAGCGGCAATATGTTTGCTTTTGGGTTTAATAAGATTTTTTATAATACAAGTTTAATACATGCCAATAATCGATAGTATTTGTAAAACGCAATGAATGAAGGGACAGCACAGCAGTTATCTCCTCTACAGCCTAACCCTTCTGAATAAAACTTTAGCCGTCCAATAAGAGACGAGTCGAGTCTAATTTGTGAAAGAGCTCCACCTGCTGGTTTAATAAAAAAAACTATTTACGGGACTTAAATACATTTTTTTTTTGTTTTTGCACTGACCATGATAAAGTATAGCAATCCTCTTTACGTTCCCTTTTTAAACCAGCCATGTTCTGGAGAAAGGGCTAATACGTTTGTCAATTTTTTTTTGTGCCCATTGGGGAGACTCCACATTCTCTTCCATAGGAAGTTGGTGACAATTTCCTCAAAAGGGGGTTGGATAAAATATAAACCTGACGGGTTCTAAATCACTTTGCCTGCACTTTACATGAATTCTCCTTTTTAAAGAGTAACTCACCTTTGTTGAGAAAAAAAAAAAAAAAAATTCCCCTCCGGGTGATCAATGTACAATGCAAGGATTTTAACAAACTGTTGCAGATTCCTACCTTTTTGTTCAGAAGAAATAGCCGTTTGTGACCATGTATGGCCTGAATCTGTATGGGAGTGTCTTTATAATTATCAATCAGCTGCTGTACCCGCAGGGCTCTGAGGAAAGTGGCAAGGTCTGCATCCCTTTAGATGTGTTTTTTCCTTTCCTGGTCATTAAGGGGGTGAAACTATCCGGGGCTGAGTTGGTTTAAGAATGCTTTCACACTGAAAGCACCCGGGCGCCGATTTACCATCGTTTTTGTGGTGCTTTACGGCCGCTAGCGGGGTGCTTTTAACCCCCGCTAGCGGACCAAAAAAAGTTAAAGTGCCCGCAAAGCACTGCTACAGCATTGATGTCAACGGGCAGGGGCGCTTTAGGAGCAGTGTATTCACCGCTGCAAAGAAGCGGCTGGCAGGGCTTTTTTTGACGCCCCGCCAGCTTGGCCCCCCAGTGTGAAAGCACTCTGAAGCTGCTGAAGCTTTTTTTCAGGCGCTATTTTTTTAGCAAAAATAAAAGAACAGCTGGACAGCCGCACTCCAAGATTTTCTTTAAAAGAGATGTCTTTATTTTCAACTGTGCATACAGTCACTGCAAGCCCACAAAATATTTTTTTAGCGCTAAAGCGCCTGAAAAACGCCTCCAGTGTGAAAGCGGTCTTATGAAACCGTCTAAATCACAGCAGCACTCCCTTGTACTGAAATGGGTATATGCTCTTTCCGGGTGGCCCATATCTCCTGCCTGCGTTCCAGCACTTCAGCCTCTGTTGGTTCTTCAGCACTCCTGGGAGTGTCGGATACCTGTGCCCTGGTTCCTTCCTCCAAATCTTAGGATTTTGGTGAGCCCTGTAGCAATGTGGGAGTCGGAGGAAAGGTGCATGGGGGTGACTAACACAGAAATCTAAGTGCCAAAAAGAGTGACCGAGGCCTAGGATGAAGAGGGAGGTAGGAGAGACGGGCTGTTGGGGAGGCGAGTCTACTACTACTTCTCTCGCAGGGGAGTGTAGTTTTCTTTCTTTAGAGCAGAGGTCTCAAACTGGTGGCCCTCCAGCTGTTGCAGATCTATAATTCCCATGGGGCATTGCAAGGCTGACAGTTACAAGCATGACTCTAATAGTCAGAGGCATGATGGGTCTTGTAGTTCCACAACAGCTGAAGGGCCGGCGCTTTGAGAGCCCTGTTTTAGAGTTTCTTCTCTGTAAAATGCCTTTCTTTGGATAAGCGTATGTGTTTATTTCCGCTTTAGAAGGAAAGGCTTTCTCTCGTCTCCATCTTCCCATGGTGATTGGCAGTGAGTTGCAATCTGTCGCCAGTCTGACAAATCTTCATTTCTTTGCCGGAGACCGGAGCAGTGTGTGTGTCACAGATAGACGGGGCTCAAACTAATTACCCAGAAGAATACAGCTGCTCCTTGATCACTCCATTCCAGAGCAGGGCATACGCCTTTTTTGTCTTATTAGAAAAAAATCATTCCAATGGCGCGGTTTCCGAACCACAAAAAAGGAATAAACCCCACTAGGCAAAGCTTTGCAAATGAGAAGAGCTGTCCTTTTGTTTGTTACTTTAATCATCTGCAAGCGCCTGTGTCTACGGAAATAAAGCGACTGGCAAGATAGCATCACATTGTTTATAGAAGTGCCTGACATCAGGGACATATATGAGCAAGTCTTCACTTCGCGAGCATGAAAAGCCTGCCACCTCAGCCGTCATGCCCACCGAGAGCCACGACATCTGTGGCTGCCTGCCAGGGAGGTCTCTGTTTATTTCATGTGGGTTTTCTCAGGAATAATCAGCACATGCTTATTCATAATGCATAGGGGTGTGTGCCTTTGCTGGGACTCTGGGTAAATAGATGGGCATCTTTAAAGGGACCTGTCATCAAAAATAAAACCTGGTTTAACTGCATGATAAAAGGTAACAAAATTACTTATAGGGAAATCAACTTTTTAAATAAAAAAATAAATAAAATCTGTAAATTTTACATCTCTAGTCTGGCTTTAGATACTCCAGTAGAGATTTCCCTGCTGTAATAACTGTCTCCATTTGCAACTTCCAACGTGTAGAGTGCGAACCCCTCATAATTTCAGTGCAGGTGTACAGGCTCAAGAAATTCAGCGCCAAGATCTCTGATACAATTGCTGAGAGATGAAAAAAACTTGGGCAGTTTAATATTTGCAGTGGGCTTAAGTTTTTTGGACAAATCCTGCGTGATATTTATTTTGTATAAAATGATAAACTTCAATACAAATGAGTTTATATTGAGCTATGCAGCTGCGTAAAAACCTTAAAGGGGTTGTAAAGCTTTGTTTTTTCACCTTGATGCATCCTATACATTAAGGTGAAAAAACAGCAGTCACCAGCATCGTTTTACTTACCAGAGACCCGAATCTCCTTGGGCGCGATCCCGCATTGCTTTTGCGGACCTCTAGTCGGCTCTTCATTGGATGATTGATGATTGGCTCCCGCTGCTGTCAATCAAATTATTGATGCGGCGGGGGCCAAGTCATACACTTGGAGGCTATGGACCCCAGAAGAGGACGTTCGGGGCCACTCTGTGCAAAACAAACAGTATGACATGTTTGTTAAAAAAAAAACACAAACCTATACAATCACTTTCACTTTAACCACACTTTTTTTTGGTCTAATTTTAATGCCGGTGTATGGGGCCTGGAGTATGGAGTCTAACTGGAGGAAATGCTGGGACTTGTAGTTGGTAGGGGTGCAACGGATCAAAAAACTCACGGATCGGATCATTTTCGGATCAACAAAAAAAAGTCCCCTTTCATCGGTCCAAAAAAAAAAAAAAAAATTATATATATATATATATATATATATATATATATATATATATATATATATATATATATATATATATATATATACATACACACACTTTATAGTCATTGTCAGAACTGGGGGGAAATAACATGCAGTAGTAGTTAATAATCTTGCTGTAAAAACAGCAAGATTGTACTTTTAAGTCCTGTCCAAACAGCCTCTTTAATCCACCCTTGTGAATTGCTACTGTGCTGAGTGCTCTTTTTTTTTTTTTTTCCTCTCCAAGTCTGCTTGCCAGAGCCCAGTGTACAGCGTGACACGCCTCCCCGGGGAGGCGTGTCACGCTGGGCTCTGGCAAGCAGACTGGGTGGAGCAAGATGGCCGCCGCTCCGGAGCTAGGCCGAAGTCGGGGACTTGCCTAGGCTCCGGAGCGCTCCGCGGATCGCGGGGTGTGCCGATCCGAACGGGGTGACCCGTTCGGATCACGGATCGGTGACGATCCGTTGCACCCCTAGTAGTTGGTGATTGTAAAGTCGTTTTTTTTTTTTTTTTTAAACTGTTTTACTTGCCTGCTCTGTACAGTGGATTTGCACAGGGCAGTCTGGATCCTCCTCTTCTCTGGTCCCACTTTTTAGCTCTGAAGAAATTAAAAGCCAAACTTTAATCCAGTTGACTGAGTGATGAATTTGCTCAATCACTTATTGATAAAAAATGGTGACCGATTTGTCCTATTGGACGGGATACCCCCAAAGCTTGATAATCGCAATGCAAAAGCTTCAGCTCTCCTGGCCCCTCCCTCCTGTAGAGTGCCTCCACAGCAAGCAGCTTGCTAATGGGGCACCTGAGCCGAGTCGCAGCTCCCTGTGTCTATTCAGACATGGTCCTCTCTCTATCTTGGCTAGCAGCAGGAGCCAATGGCGCTGCTGTCTCAGCCAATCAGGAGGGGGAGAGTCTCGGACAGCCAAGACACTCAAGGACATTGCTGGACAGAGTTGGGGCTCAGGTAAGTATTAGGGGGGCTGAGGGGGGGGCTAGTACACACAGACGGCTTTTTTATCTTTATGCATCAAGATAAAAAAACCTTCTGACTTTACAGCCCCTCGAAGTGGAGTTAGGATGAAGTATCTAATGCGAAATCCCCAAAACAATAAAGATCATACAGCTCAGGTGCCTGCGCTGCATTGGTAACTTAATCCTCCTTGTGTCACCGAATTCCAGGATATCCGGCCCAGTCTCCCCCTCTTGCAAAAATAACTGGTCATTAATGGTGTGGTTAATTTAGAAGTCTAAGTAGATTTGCTTAACTTACCCATACATATGTAGAAGCCTGTTTTTTACTTCTATTTGTCAGTTGCTATGATACCCTGCAATTTGTTACCAGAGCTGTGCAGATGCAGGAACTTGAGAATTTCATCCAAACCTGTCAAATAACTGGGGCACAAAACAAGGGAAGCTTTGTACCATTATTTGTGCTTTATCAAAATATTTTACATACTTAGATTTGTATTATACTCCTACATTTCCTATATACATTCCTACATACACAGTATGTATTATACTCATATTTCTACTAGAGAGGAAATCAGTTTTTCAGTCTATTAAAGTGTAAAAAAAAAATATTTTAACCACTTGTCACCGGGAGATGAAACCGTAAGTCTTGAGACTTTAAAGTGGTACTAAAGGTTCATTTTTTTTTTTAAATAACAAACATATACTTACCTCCAGTTAGTTTTGCAGAGGGGCCTGAGCCATCTCTTCTTCTGGGGTCCCACGGTGGCTCTCGTGGCTCCTCCCCCGCATTGGCTAACCCCCTCTGGGAAGCTGTCGCCCGAGGGGGGTTACCTTGTGGGCGCGCTCCTGTGTCATACACTCGGCGTCCAAAGATGCAGAGTGCATGATTCGGGGACCCGCCTCCAGGCGCCCGCACCATTGGATTTGATTGACAGCAGCGGGAGCCAATGGCTGCGCTGCTATCTATCCAATCAACACCAGGACTCAGTGGACGCGCCGAGCAGGCGAACTGGCTCGGGTAAGTAATTCGGGGGGGGGGCGCCTTGGGGTCCCGTGATTGACAGGTGTTTTTTCACCTTAATGCATAGGATTCATTAAGGTGGAAAAAACACGATCCTTTACAAACCCGTTTAAATGGTTATACCAGGATGTGTTTTTTTTTGGTTGTTCCTAAATAGCTGTTGGATTGCTTTTACAAGCAGCTGACGGGGGTCTCCCCCCCCCCCCCCCCCCTACGCTTTTCCGGCGCCTAAACTGTTTTGGTTTGGCCTGTTGTAAACAAAGCATTGCTGGTTTGTAAAGCATTGGGGCATACCGATATTGGTATGATCTGAAGCTTTTAACCCCTTGGCGCAGAATTTTTATTTATTATGGCCATAGAAATAAACACCCGAACAGTAAAAGCTGCTAATCTCGCCTAAACTGGTTTGGAAAAACGCAACTTAGGCAGGCCATACATACATGGGTTTAATTTTGAAAGATTTTTCTTTTCGAAAATCTTATCTAAGAATTTTTGTTCACATTTCGCATCATTAGTGGGCTGCAGCAAGAGCCAATTTTCGTGCGAGCCATTGGATTTTAATAATCGGACATTTGGGCAAAAAAAATTTTTGGGAAAAACTAACGATTTTCTGATCAATTGTGCAAGAAATGTAATTAAAAAAGAAATGTGCAAGAAAAGAATATTCCCGTAAAGAAAAAAAAAGATTCCCAGACACAAATTATTTTCTGTGAGGTGGAATTGAAGGTTTGGTCGAATTTTTAAATCAATGGTGGCGCCATTAAAATGCACACATTTTCTGATTTTCAAAAGAAAATTATTTTCGAAATTTGCCCATGTATGGCCAGCCTAAGGTGCTTTAAGGATTTTAAAGTCCATTCTTAATATTGCTGATAAAACATTCCTTTTTTTTTTTTCTCATAACTTTACTGCTCAAACAGCTGCAAGTCCAACCATTTGAGCTCATTCTTATCGTCTAGAGATTGGTCAAGTTCCTTCCATATTTGATTCTTTTTTTCTTTCTCTGCATCGGAGTTATGTAGAGAATCCCGATTTCCCCTTGTTTTCACTCAATCTGCGCAGATGTATCTTAATGCCTGAAGCAGATGTGCCTCTTATCATTAAAAATGGATTAACCTCGCTGCTGATAACTTTGCGTGGGATTGTTTCAGTCTCCTAAGTGTCTGTAAGCATTTCCTCCAGCAAAGCAGGAGAGGAAGAAGAAAAACAGGAAAAAAAATCGGCCAATAGTTTGTAGCGGGATTATTATTTTTTTTGCTCCTGAAAATGTCGGCGGGAGACATGTGGGACAGGTTTTGGAGATAACGGTGACATCTTGAGCTACTTATGAAAATGAGCGTCGTTCTTGTTAGACAAGGTTTCTAATTAAAGTGTCAGCTCGTATTTTAAGGGATGATTGGCCTCTTTACAGACGGGAACATTGCTGTATTGATTAACGATCGCCAGTTCACTCCAAGCTACCAAGTCCTGAAAATGGGCTCCAAACTATTTTCTGTAGCTGCATTTTAACGGTGATGGACCACCTTGGATTTGCTTAAAGGCATTCTGCCACCTTTTTGAGAGACATATGTTCATGTTTCACCTTTTTGATTTCCTTTTATCTTAACTTCAGTGGCTGTTTTTTTTATTTTCTTGCATACCTGGCTACTTTTTACATTGATTTTCATGCTAGTCCTGGGTCTTTCTCTGGTGTATTTGCACAGATCCTCCTTCTTGGGTCCCTCTTCTGTGCTCCTGGCCCCTACCTCCTGTCAAGTGCCCCTACAGCAGCCGGCTTGCTATTGCGGCACCCGAGCCAAGTCACCACTCCCTGCGTCCATTCAGACACAGATCCGCAGCCCAGCACCACTCTTTTGGCTAGCTGACTTTGACAGCAGCGGGAGCTAATGGTGCCACTGCTCTGTCTCAGCCAATCAGGAGGAAGAGTCTCGGATGACCGAGACCCTCATGGACATCGCTGGACAGAGATATGTGGCTCAGGTTAGTATAGAGTGCATTACGAAAAACAAAAATAAACCGACTTTACAACCCTTTAATATGTATCCATAAATTGATGAGATCTTTTCAGAAATTGAGTGCGCCTTCAAATTCAAATGGGACCCCTCCACCATTTTGTGAGAATAGAGCGCAGGGGAACACAGGCCCCATTCACACCTAAGGGTAGCGTTTTCAGGCAGAAAGTCGTGTGATTTTTGCCGCTATTTTGTAGAGGTCAAATGGTCACAATGTAAAAGCAGAAAAACGCCCAAATCTGCCTAAAAGTTCCAGCTTCAGGTGTTTGAGTGGAGATGTGGAGATTTTAACTATCTCCATAGAGAATGATTGATTTTTTCCCCTCCAGTGTTTTGTAGCTTCAGGCTTCGAGCTAAAAAACAACGCTCAGGTGTGAAATGGGGCATAAGGGCTTGTTTACACTTTAAAATGTGGCATTGGACACTTTTTTTTTTTTTTTTTTTTTTTTTTTTTAAAGCCCTCTGAATACCGATTTTGAAGCTCCTGTCGCTAAATAAAATGGTTACCTTGCAGTCCTGTTAACACGGGTTTCTTTGCTTCAAAAAAGATATCCCACGTCTCTTTTTTGGTAGGCAGCCATTTAACTCTTGACAACGCTTGCTTATAGCACCTGAAGCTTTTGAGTGGCTTGTAGTAAACTTTAGGTTTGCTTTGGTGGTATTGGAAGGATTGGGTGGGGGATCCGAGCAGGAGAAACTAGCAGACTTCTCGTGGTGAACAGCGGATGAACAAAATAGTGGGATGTGGACAGGGAACAGAGGAGGATGATCTGCAGAGTAGTGGGTTACTACCGAGCAGGGGACCGGCAAAGCCGGAGGTACTTACGGAGTGGGACATCAGCATTGCTAGGGATCTACTGAAATAGGGTACTGATGAGCTGGGTATCCAAGTGGAGTACTACGGAGCCCTGAATCAAGATGCACAGGGCATTTGCCAAGCTTCATTATTAAAGCATCACAGAAGCATAGAAAACGCATTACTAAAAAATTGTTGAAGTGGTAATAAAGATGAGTATGGGGGTGCTAGCATTAGATCTTTAATAGCTAAAAGCCACCTATGAATGGAGGACAGGAAGGCGATCATTCATTCACCAATTTATAGATTGTGTTCCATTGATGAAGGCTAAAGTGTTTAATATGTTCATGTGCAAGGGGATAAAAAAATGCTGGCAGTTTGGAGATGAGCAGGCATTGCATGCCGTCACATTATTTATACAATTCATATTTTAATAAGTACAATACAGTGACATTTTTGATGGGGGGGGGGGGGGGGGAAATACTATATATTCAGTCTTTGAAGAAATGCCACTGTCTAAATAAACTGAAAGGCTGGAAAATGAAGTAACTGGATTGGCTGTTGATAATTGAACCGTTATTGGCTCCAGCGTGCAGCGGCTGTATCTCCGTTCTTCGCTCGAGTTGAACTAGGCACATAGTTGGAACAAATTATGTTTCACTTAGGCGAACGGACATCTTGATGATACGGATCTGAGATACTGCATTTCGATGCCTCTGGCCACTGCGAAACTAAAACGTGTGGGAAGATTGAGGATAAACAAAAGCAGAGGCCCATTTGATTGGACTTGACTTCTGCCAGACAAAAACTTTCCCTGTCTTTAAAATGAGGCTCCTTACCCCAATATCACACACAATATCTCCATACATCTATATCATAATCAGACCAGGTCCTTGGTCCCCCCGTCCCGTCCTCCCCCCCCCTTCCATTTCACTTGCTGTGGTTTCCTGCTCCGCTGCTGTGAGATATGTTCATAGTAGACGAAGCTGCTCATTCACAGCTTAGATGTGCTTTCGATTGAAGCTTAAAGAGCATGCTGTTTATTGCTTGCATAGCATGTTTAAAAAAGTGCCGAATTTGCGTGGTTATGCATGCATAGACCTTTCCTTTTGCTGTGAATTTCATGTTGGAGGTATTTCTGCTTAAAGTTTGTCCCCCCACCCCAACCAAGCTCTGAGTTAGTTTAAAATAATAATAAATACACACACTCTTGACAAGTTTTGGGACGCCTGCCTTTACAGCCTTAGTCCATAGGGTTCATTAATACAAATTCATGCTCCCACCTTTGTGGGAACAGTTTGGGTATGGCCAAACATGAAGATCCATAAAGACATGGATGAACCCGATATAACATCTTTGGGATGAATTGGAGCGGAGACTGCAAGCCAGGCCTTCTTGTCCAACATCAGTGCCTGATCTTACAATTGCATTTTTGGAAGAATGGTCAAACATTCTAATAGGCACACTCCTAAACCTTGTGGACAGCCAGAAGAGATGAAGCTGTTATAGCTGCAAAGGGTGGGCCAACTCAATATTGAACCCTACGGACTAAGGGCCTGATCCTCAAAAGGGATACGCCGGCGTATCTACTGATACGCCGTCGTATCCCTGTTTCTATCTATGGAACTGATCCACAGAATCAGTTTCCAATAGATAGGGAGAAGATCCGACATGTGTAAGGGACTTACACTGTCGGATCTTAGGATGCAGTACCGCATCCGCCGCTGGGGGCATTTCTCATTGAAATGCCGCTTCGGGTATGCAAATTAGCACTTACGGAGATCCACAAAGCTTTTATGCTTCGTTTTTTCTCCGTAAGTATTAGTTTGCCGTCGCAATATTAGGGCTGCTTTTACAAGGCCTAAACTGTTTAGACCTTGTAAAAGTAGACCCCTCTCCCGCGTCGCTTTTTTTATTTTTTATTTTTTTTTTCTCCCGCCGCAACTCGTATTTTTTTTTTTTACGCCCGTCGCGATTCTCAAAACCTGGCGCAACGTAAAACCGCGCAAAGCACGTCGGGGGAAAATGACGTCGGGAGCATGCGCAGTACGTCCGGCGCGGGTGCGCGCCTAATTTAAATGGGACTCGCCCCATTAAATTAGGAACGCCTTGCGCCGGCCGGATTTAAGTTACACCGCAGAAAATTTCTAGGTAAGTGCTTTGTGGATCGGGCACTTGGATAGAAATTTTCTGGCGGTGTAACTTAAATTTGAATATTTAAGTTACTCCCGCTGGCTGTGGATCAGGCCCTAAGACTCCATTAAAGTTAATGTGCATGTAAAGGCAGGTGTCCCAATACTTTTGACAATATAGTGTATAACAGATGTTAAAGGTGTCAGCCAGGAAAAGCTTATGGGCCAATTTACACTTGTGCATTGTGGCAATGAGTTTTAGAACACAGTGGGGCTGATTTACTAAGATTCCCGGGAAGTACAGGGTGCGCTACATTTATAAGCGCCCAATTAAAGTCTATTAAGACTCCAACTGGGCAGACATGCATAAGGAAAGCGCGCTATTGCCGGCAAACACGCCTGTCACACGAGCATATGCGGGAATTGTTGAAGTCAATGGGACTGAAACCTGCAAAATCCAAAGTCCTCATTGAAGGCTAGTATGCCAATTATTGGCCATAAAAAGTGTATGGGGGCCTGGGTACTGCCCTAGGGGACATATATCAATGCAAAAAAAAAAAGCTCTATAGTTTGTGTATATAGAGATAGATCTAGCTGGCTGTAGAGGGAAGAGGGCTAGCTGGCTGTAGAGGGAAGAGGGCTAGCTGGCTGTAGAGGGAAGAGGGCTAGCTCTATTAGTTTGGGTGTGTGTGGCCCAAAATACATAAATCCTAGATGTGACATGCTGGATCCAGAGTCTTCTGTTATCTCTGGGACAGGCGGCTCCTTCCACTGCATAGAGTAGAAATGTCACCAGCGCACACAGAGGATTCCTCAAAATGGAGCCAAAGCTTTATTTTGTAGTCACATGGTAAACATTGGGCAACGTTTTGGAGCCACGCAGGGCCCCTTCATGGCCCCAAAACCTTGCCCAAAGTTTACCATGTGACCACAAAATCAAGCTTTGGACCCATTTTCAGGAATCACTGGTGTTCTGGTGACATTTCTTCACTTTGATTGTGTACAGTTCCCAGCCTGTGATAATTACAGCACCCAGCAAATACTGATTGGCTATTTTCAGGAACGTGGGGGAATATTGCGTTTGGCCTTTCGCTGCATAGGGAACACGGACACTTCATATTGGCTGTTGAGCGTCACAGGCAAGATGACCTCACAAAGAGGTGACCAGTTGCTGGATACAGATGGCAGGGATTTCCTGCAAAGAGAACGTTCTGCACAGCTAGTAGGCAAGTGACGTACTAATTTCCTGTTTCAGCCACCTGCCTCCTAGTTTAGCCATCTTGTTCCTGTATTGCCTCTCTGCCTCCATTCTCATTGATCATGGATTGTACCATCTTGTTCCTGTATTGCCTCTCTGCCTCCATTCTCATTGATCAGTGGATTTTGCCATCTTGTTCCTGTATTGCCTCTCTGCCTCCATTCTCATTGATCAGTGGATTGCACCATCATGTTCCTGTATTGCCCCTCTGCCTCCATTCTCATTGATCAGTGGATTGCACCATCTTGTTCCTGTATTGCCTCTCTGCCTCCATTCTCATTGATCAGTGGATTGTGCCATCTTGTTCCTGTATTGCCTCTCTGCCTCCATTCTCATTGATCAGTGGATTGTGCCATCTTGTTCCTGTATTGCCTCTCTGCCTCCATTCTCATTGATCAGTGGATTGTGCCATCTTGTTCCTGTATTGCCTCTCTGCCTCCATTCTCATTGATCAGTGGATTGCGCCATCTTGTTCCTGTATTGCCTCTCTTCCTCCATTCTCATTGATCAGTGGATTGCCATTATCACTGGTGTTCAGTGCCTGGAGTTCCACTTTAATTGCTCGTTACACTCAAGAATATCTGATGCGGTCTCTCAACCCCAGTTGATATTGTTTTTAAGAATCAGGTATCCTTATAAAGTGAACGTCATTGGTTTTCTTTTCGCTGTACCATTATAAATGGGATTCTAGTATAACCGTTTTCTTGGTTAATGCTCAAGTGAAGGGCAGAACAGTGAATAATTATCTGTGCATGGAACAATATGGCGGCTCCTGTGTGTACGAGGGGTTGGATGTATTTCATTTGTGCAGCTCTCTCATATGCAGCATCCAATATGAAAAGACATCAAGCAATGTTTTCCTTTTCTTTCCCTCTTAACCATCTTCACTGTTTCTGATTTCTTTTTCATCACCTTTGATATTAGCCTGCAAGGCCTGACTCTGAGGTTCACAAGCCGCTGTACACAATAGATTATACTTTCATTATAGACTTATTCCCAATTGAGTATTGAATTCTTCATTGATTCTCCACTCTGTTGTAAATGAAAGAAAGCCAGGGGAGGTGATTCAGTCCTGGGGAAAAGACATTCTGACATAAGCACCCAGTTGATACTAGAAATGAGTTGATCGTCTTGCTTTGGTGGCACCCTAGGGCGCAATGGGTTTAAAGCATCTTCTAGACAAAACACAAAATGCGTAAATATGTTGTGAAATGGCAGTTTACTCGAGTCTGTGTAGTCCATCGCAGGCAAATTGTCGCTTTCATTCTAAACTTGCATTGAAGATGGAAACTGCTTGATGGTAGTATCTATGACTTGAGACATTTGTGTCAGCCGTTTTGTTGTCCTGGGCTATTTTTTTTTTTTTTTTTTTTTTTTTTTTGTGGTAATCATTTTTATACAATAGAGGTGCACCGAATGGAGATTTTGGTGCCAAAACAAAAAATTCAGGATGGCCTTTTTGCCGAACAGTTTAAAAAAAGAAAAATTATATATAATTTTATTACATTGGACTTTTAAATGTAATATGAATATGTCAGCCATTATACAAGGGCATTACCCTTTGTAGGCCTATTGGTGCCCTTGTACCAGAACAATTGAGTACTTAGGCCCCTTTTATGCAAGCTGGCCGATGGGGTCTGCATGTCCTAGTCAGACCCTCCATTTTACTCTATGGAGTGATGGATGTAAACGGACTTGTGTCTGATCCACCTCCCTCCAATCTGACATAATCAAATGGAAGGGCGTCCCTTCCCCTCCATCTTGCCTGATCGGAGGGCAGTTGGATATATATGGACAGCTTGTCCATCTGAATCTGACTGCCTATAGAGCAGAGCGGGCTGTGTCCGTGTTTGCTCTGCATAAGCGGAGCCAGATATGTCCCCCCCCCCCCCCCCCACTCTATTCAGAAGGGGATCAGTGGACATACTCTGCTGAGAAAAACGGATCCAGCCCCCGTGAAAGGGGACTTAATCTCTGCATATCGGTACTGCTTGGAGAAAGAAGAAAGTGGTGGACCACTTAATTTTTTTTCCCCCCATAAAAATGAACTGTTGGTACAGAAAGTATTGTGTACTATACTCCGCTGTGTTGACACAATGACATCTCATATTTACCAGCCATATTTGTTATGGGCACACACAGCTTTCTTGCTTTTTGGTTTGTAAAATTGTATATTCTTAGAACTTCATTGCTTAAACTGTACTTTTGTTTCCCACAGTATTTTAAATCTAGATTTTTTTTTTTTAATAGTTGAACATCGTTTCTCAAATTGTGGCAGATCTAGCAGGTGATTTTTTTATTTTTTTTTGGTCCTATGGATGAAGTGCTGCTGTTCGTGGCAGAGGGTTGGTAGACCTTTGGACGACTTGGTCTGTATTACTTTCACCCTCAGCAAATTTGATTACTGTCAAAAACTAGGCCCCTGATGTAATCCTAATACAAAGCTCCTGGCTAGCACTAAAGCTGATATAGCTGCACACCATAGCAGTTCTCCAAAACCTTCCCCCCTCCATTTTGGAAGTAGGAGATGGTATACCTGTTTATTTTTTTGTATTTTTTTCTTGCCATTTCTGTCCATTTTTTTCTTTTTTTGCCATTTCTGTCCAATTGGGGAAATTGCCCTTCGCTTCCTGCCACAAATGAGAGGAATTTCCTCCAACGTTAACCTGGTAGTCGTCGGGGTCACCAGAACTAGTGTCGCCTTGGGACGTGTTCTGGTGGCCTTTCATAATTTTGAGATTCTTTCACTTTTCTGTGATAACGGGGACACAGACCATTAGAAGGACCTTACAAATATTGGAATCCTTCTCCACTCCATTTTGAACTCAAAAGTAAAAATATATATATATATATATATTTATTACCTTTAAATTGTACTTGAAGGAATTGTACGGGGGAAAAATAGGACTACACTTTTTGAAGAGATCATGATGGTTGTGTAGAGCCGTCTACTGACACAGCTAAAGTTAAAGCAGTCTGAGCAATGACTTGGAAAAATAATTCAGAGCTAGCAATTGGTCTGATACAGAGCAACAGTATATGGAGGCTTCATAGAAAGGTGACCATAAGGTATCGGGGTCAGTGAGGAAAGTGACTTCTTGTAGTAATTATGTTTGTAGGGTAAGATGTACCAGTAGGTGGTCCGCTGGCTTTAGAAACCTTGTTGTAGGAAACTTTGAGTTCCCTATTTGATTGTATATCCTTTGAATACTATGAAATTTAACAGTCAAGCTTTAGGTTTTTCCTCTGTTCAGATTATTATAGGCCTTATTTATTAGAAGATACACCTACTTAATACTAATGTTCACGGTAATGGGCAAGTGTTGTTGGTTTTGGATGTCTGAATTAAACACAAAACTGTTTTGTTTTTGCCAAATGTCATTTGTTTTACTTATAAACATTTTATCCCAATTTTAATTGTGCTATTGATTTTCTATAATTCCTTATTTTTTTCTCTCTTAATTTAGTCCAGTATCAGATGGAGATGATGCGCAGCCTTCGTCACGTCAACATCGACCACCTCCACGTCGGCTGGTACCAATCCACCTACTATGGCACCTTCGTCAGCCGTGCCCTCCTAGATTCCCAGTTCAGCTACCAACATGCCATAGAGGAGTCGGTGGTCCTCATTTACGGTAAGGGGTCCCATTTTTCCCTCCCGCGTATTGATATTCTGATTTTTTTTTTTTTTTGTGATCTTTACTGTATTTGCCGTGTGGCCAGGCTCTTTATTTTCCCTAATCGGGGTGGGGGCAGGGGGTTAAACGTCTGAAGGTAGCCTGGCAGTCCCTTTTAAGTAAATACCAACTGTACGTCTGCAGCAGGCCGAGCAGCAGCAAAGTCTAGACAGAGTTTCCTTCTCTCTGTTTATTTTTCTTGCTATCAGAGACCTGATGTGTACGCTCTGGAATGCTGGAGAGTGGCCGCTTCATTTTTATTCATCCGTCTTCTCTCCCTTGGTGAAGGCTGGTGGAACTAGACCAGATGTCTGACAAACCTCGATTACTAGAATGTCTGGCTCTGTGATACGTGACTGACCAATCATAACGCCATTTGCCAAGTCCCCCCCTCCTCTTCCTCCAATCTCGCTCTCTTTCTCTCTTAATACCTCTGACAGGGGCTCACAAATACTGCTCTGTTTCTTCGAACAAACATTTTTTTCCCCTCTTTTTCTGCCGGTTTAATGGTGTTTCCTCAAGCTCTCCAGACCAGATGTTCTGCTCTGTATCAGAACCATAGGCAATTTAACAGCTTTATGGTTCCCCTGTCCCCCCCCTACTCTCTCTACACGCTCCCTCTGCCATATCTGTTGGTCCTGCCTATAATTTCCAGCTGAGCAGCGAGTACTGGGTCTTGTGTATCTGTCAGAAAAAGTACTAATGAACGTGATCAATCTTGCTTGCTGCCTTCAAATTATTTCAGTATGTTAACAATTGGATTATGGTAAAGAACAAGTTGTTAGTGTACTTAGATTGGCTGGAAAGATGACATCACAGCCTGATGAATTTTCCACTTGTCTGTGTCTCCTGTCTCATTTTTTTTGTCACCTTTCTGCTTGAACGGTTGACGTCCGTAGTTATGTTCTGCGAGGAAACGGGCACAACTGAAAGGCAAGGCAGATCTTCTATTAACTTTGCAAAGTATGAAGAATCTATTTATATGGTTGCATTTTATAGCAATGTTAAAGAAAATTTAAAATAGTTTTGTTCAAAGCTTTTAGATTTTATTAACCTATAAGCGTGCTGTCCAAACTTTTAGCGCCTTTCATTTGTCCAGTCAAACATGTTCTTTACAGTGAAAGTCTAAGGAGAAAAAAATGCATAATTCATAAAAAAAAAAAATCTTATTTGGACTTTTAAGATGTGACTGTGAAAAAGAAACTTGTGTATATTTGATCGTCTTGCTAGTTCTCTGATCATGGGTTTCTTCTTCATCTGACGATGCTAGTGGGCGCCTTAAACTCTTGCAATGAGCAGCACTCCTATAATGACATAGAAGTAGCTTTTTAATGGATGAGGGCCAAGGCCTGCATGAAGTTAGACCCAAGAAGTTGTGTTTTAAAGCAGCCTGGTAAACCCAGCCACCATTCAGCCTGGAAGAGGAGCGCCGCCTGGTGAAGTGGACCCTCTGCTGCATCTGGCTGCCCAATTCTAGTTGGCTGTTGAGAAATCTGCTTCTGCAGAGAAAAAAAAAAAAAACGTTCTGCTTTTGCGAGTACCTACTTTCCACCTTTCCCTCAACCCTGCCAGCCTTCATTTCAAATCCTATGCCAGAGGATAGGAAACTGATCAGTGGTCTGTCTGTACACATAACTCTCTCAGCATAAAGGGAGCCGACTATTGCGATTTTTATTTTTTAGCTTCTTAGATTAGAGCAACCTTTTTCAACCACGGTGACTTGAGGTTTTTTTGGGGAGTGCCTTGGCAAAATGCCTAAACGTTTCCCAAAAACGTATACAAGCGAGCAGGTGGATCAAGCCTGCCTTTTAGTTGCACAAAGCCACAGGTTTTTATTGTGCACCATGTCTACCTTCCAGGCACCGGCTTCCTAACCAGTGATGTCGTCAGCGTTGATGAGAAGGGTGTTGATTGCCTGCACAGTATCCATGTTTGACTCACCTCTGCCCCCCTCCATCAACACTGGGGTCGCATCAGCTGGGAGTGATGGAGAGTAAGAATGAGCCCTGGCGTGTTCCCAGAGCCCGCCAGGAAGTCGGCGCTGGGCTAAGCAGTGGCAGTGAGACATTGTCCCGATGCGTGGCTGCAGGGATCGGGAAATGTCTCACTGCCTGTGATTAGCGCAACGCAGTGCTGATTTCCGGGCGGGGTCTGCGAACATGCTGGAGCTCATCCTTTATTGAAGTGAAACATTGGAATACTAATGTTTGATGTCCTATGTGTATAAAGTGACAAGTGCTTTTGCGCTAATAAGGACCCTCAATAAGTAATAACCTAAACAAAATAAATACAGTGCAGCAAAACCTAATAGTGTCTACAATACACAAATACAGAAATCAATAAAAAATGGGATTCTGCGCAACGTATCACACAAACATGGTAAGTGTAAACAAAAGAAACAAAAACTCAAAGTAATGTGTGAATAATAATAGGAGAGCTCGCAAGCTCAATGAATGAGTGAATCCAACAATAAAGTCACATAAAGGTAGATATATCAATAAATCACCAATGCCAAATGTAAAGTGATGATGTGCAAAATAGTCCTATAATAAATGAATAAATAAATAGGTGTTGCCAAATGGAACTGCTGGTATTAATGAATTTCCACTCAATCAGATGAGGATGGTTGACAGATGCAGAAATGTATCCCTTACTGGGCTCTTACCTCCAGGCCGATAGTAAAGGGCATCTAGTATAAACCTCACTGGCAGTCCTCTATAGATAGTTTCAGCCAATCCTCCTTATAAGCAGGTAAACCGTCTCCTCAGCTGATCCAGATAGTGCTCAGACCCGGATGGAACAAGGGAGAGAACAAAAAAAGGGACTCAAATAGTGAAGTACAGTAAGACTCGGGGATATTTATTGCAGAAAAACCTGTGCTTACATCAAAACACAATAAAATGGTGCAGCAGTTTAAAAAACAGCTTACGTCACTGCAGGTGAACGTCCGTCCAATCCCTATGCGTTACGACACTGTGTCGATGCTGCCACATTATGTAAAATTTAGAATAGTTTTTTTACATTTTAGAATGGGATGCTTCGAGACGGTCCATAATTTTAAAGGGTGAGAAACCCTGTATTTAAAGCGGTAGTTCACCCACAATCCCATGATTTTACCATCGAGACAGGCATTGTAGCGCGAGCTACAGTATGCCTGTCCCGATTTTTTTTAACCCCCGTACTCACCTTGTAGTCGTCCATCGTAGATTCCGGCTCCCGCGGGGAATGGGCGTGCCTATGGAGAGGGAGGATGATTGACGGCTGGCCCTGGCACGTCACTCTCCCCGAAGACAGCCGGAGTAGGTCTCGGCTCTTCACGGCGCCTGCGCACAGGCTATGCGCACGCGTCGTGAAGACCAAGCCTATTTCGGCTATTTCCGGAGAAGCGTGACGCGCCAGAGCCGGCCGTCAATCATCCTCCGTCTCCAGAGGCACGCCCATTCCCCGGTATCTTCGATGGACTACTACAAGGTGAGTATGGGGCTAAAAAATTCGGGACAGGCATACTGTAGCTCGCGCTACAATGCCTGATTTTAAGGTAAAATAATTTTTTTTTTTTTTTTCCCGTCGATAGGGTGAACCCCCGCTTTAAGGCATTGAAAGATTTTAATTTGCTTTTAAGGCATTTATGTAGACTATTTTCTAAGACACATTTCTAAATATCAAAGAGTGCCATAGCCATTAGAGGATGATGGACGTCATCCAACCATCCTCTACTGTGCCCACAGTTTCCCTCCTAATTATGTACTTTTACGATCGTCGCTGTGAAGACGGCTTCATCTACATTCATTAAAACCGCTGTTGGTAGGGTTTTTTTTTTTTGATCTTTCCAATCACAATTTCCCACCTGAGATATTTTGGGCCAGTGATGTCTGCTGCTGTTCATAGATGTGAGACTGTTGCCCAATCACAACAGAAAAAAAAACATTTTGCGCTTGTAACGAACCTAGCGTAAGCCTTTCATGGGAGAAATATAGGAGCTACTCCTACTGATTTCCTATGTAAAAGTGCTAGCTGCTACAGTTATGCTGATTAGAAGTTCTGGTCTCATTTGCATTTTGGGTTTGCGTCTCAGAATGTATTGATTCTAGACATAACCCGGAGATCAGCAGTGACAGGCTGCAAGGTTGCATATCTTTCCTATGACAAGTGCCCTCTAAAACCAATTCGAAACTGCTTTCCAAAAGATTGTGTAGCTTCTATTTGGGTGAGGAACACTACTTGCCACTGCCCACGAGTGGACAAATTATTGTAGAATGCAGAAACCATTTGGGTATTTGCAAATACTTTTCATAGTAATGATGGAAGATTTCCCTTCACTTCCTGTTCTTTAGACTCAACAGCAAGTGAGAAGAAATATCTCCAAAGTGAGGGAAGTGCTTTTTATCATGTGTCCCCATTGGAAGATTTCTTCACTATTCCTTTTCTGGTGTAAGCTCATTTCTGGCTTTCTTCACTTTCTGTCCCAATTCAATTGGCCTCCAGGACAAATATGGTGATTCTTTGTATCAGTGACACAAACCAGGAAATAAAATACAGCCACCCTTTACCACTATGACCAACGTAAAAAACTAATTTGGACATTGGATACATTTCAGTGTCAAAGTGATACTCAACACAACACGTGGACGATGGCGCTGTAATTTAATTAAAAAAAAAAAAAATCGAATAACCTTTTTCCTAATCAATCTACCGCTGTCACATAATCCAGATCTTTCCCAGCCTGCCTGCAGGGAAATAAAAGCAAGAGGAGCTTCTAGGCCTCTGCTGCTGGTCACATGTTCAAAATAATAATAAAAATGTTTTTGGAATACAGAGTAAAAATATCAATAAACTGTTTCAAATTGTCATGAAAACGGGAAGAGGGTCCGAATGCACTGTGTGTTATATATATATATATATATATATATATATATATATATATATATATATATATATATATATATATATATAATCTCTAATAAATAATATATATTAGAACTGCACGATTAATCGTTAACAATCAAAATTACTATCTTTTTTTTTTTTTCCTTCCCGATCTTGTGCAGAGTTCTCACAGCTGGAAAAACAAAATCCAGGCAGCCTGCCAAGTTTTAATACAACAAGCAAACACGTAGAAACAAAGTATCTTTTCGTTCTTTTATCAAATGAAAAAGGGTTTAACCATTTAAAGACCAAAAGTTTTCTGACATTTCTTGCTTACAAGTTTAAATCCTTATTTCATATCTATCTAATCTCAATTTTTTTTTTAGCAGAGACCCTAGAGAATAAAATGGTTGTTGCCATATATTATGTCACACTGTATTTGCGCAGCATTTTTTTATACATATATTTTTGGGATAATATATACTTTAATGAATGAATAAAAAAAAAACACTAAACAAGTACTTGGGGCAAATGTTCCTATGCTTCACCCTGGGATGATCGGTGTTGGTGGGGGGAGTTGCAAGCACCGATCTCCCTGTATAGATTTTAATAAAGCCTGACGGCTTCTCCCCTGGATAATAAAAATGAAAATAAACACACTGACACCACCCCCCCTCCTAAAAAAAAAAAAAAAAATAACAAAAAATTTGTAAATAAATATTGTAATAAAAAAATACTGACACATGTGCCACTGTTACATGCCATAAAAAAAGTAATCGTTATTGGCGAGTACATCGGGAATATATATATTTTCTCCCTTCGTGGTTGTATCTTTTTTGGATTTATTTTCTGGTATGTTCTAAACACAAAACTCATGACTGATTGCAGTGGGTGAGAGGATTTCCTTGTTCTCTTGTGGGGCAATCTAATGAACAAGCTCAGATAATATAAAGATTATGGTTGCTATTGGTAATAGATTTATATTTAAATCTTTTTGCCTTGTGTCGGTTTTAAAAAACCTCTAGTCATATTAATAGACCATGCAACCAGAATAGCTAATGTAGTTCATTGTTGCAGGCAGGTGCCGGCTTCACAGTCATGAAATACATTTTATTTATTCCTTCTTATGCAAGGTCATCACCCCTAAACGATCGGCCTGTTTCACAAAGCACTGCGCACCGTAAATATCCAGCCGCAAAGCAAGAGTGCAGCTTGTAAAGGCAAACTGGCCGGTACATATAAATGCAGCGCCTGTCTGCTCCCTCACCCCTGACCAGCTATCTGTGCCTGCGGACATGAGACACACGTTGTTTGTTCGCAGGGATCTGTATCTGTGTGAACTAGAAAGACGGCTCAGTGGCCATTGTATTGCTGATTTGAGATGCACCGGAGGCACGCTGTGTGCTGGCGAACTTTGTAGTCTGCATGCTAATAAGCCAAGCATTGAAATTGTTCTCATTTTTCAGCACGCCCTCTCCCTCTACTCATCGCCAGTGGAAACTGCAGACACTAGAAAATAGATAACTAATATTTTTATTTTTTTGTTTTTTTAAAACTTTGTTTTAATTGTACAGTTTTGGGAGCCTATGAGTTATGTTTAAGCTGTAGTACATGAAAGGCATGTTAGGTGTGTGGCTGAACGGTTAAGTAAGAAATCCTTCCTCATGTTGTAGTATTAATGTTTGTTTTTACCATAATGCATTATCTGCATTAAGGTGGTTCTAAAGGCTGAAGGGCTTTTCTTTTTTTTTCACCACTACCTTCTTAAAGGGGTGGTTCACCCACACTAACAACATTTGAGCATTACATTAGGCATAGTAGCGCGAGCTATCAAGAGGGAGGATGATTGACGGACGGCTATGGCACGTCACGCTCCCCGAAGATAGCCGGAACAGGTCTCGGCTCTTCACGGCGCTATACGGCGCCTGCGCACAGACGCCGTGAAGCGCCAAGTCCTATTTCGGCTATTTCGGGAGAAGCGTGACGTGCCATAGCCGGCCGCCAATCATCCTCCCTCTTGATAGGAACGCCCATTCCCTGCGGGGAGTCGGAATCTTCTATAGAGGATTGCACAGTGAGTACCGGGCTAAAAAAATCAATACAGGCATACTGTAGCTCGCGCTACTATGCCTAATTTAATGCTATATAAAAAAAAAAAGTTTCATTAGGGTGAACCACCGCTTTAAAGGGGTTGTAAATCCTTTTGTTCACTTTAATGCATCCTATGCATTAAGGCAGGGGTGTCGAACTCCATTTCATTGTGGGCCGCATCAGCATTATGATTGCCCTCTAACGGGCCGGTTGTATCTGTAAGATTAGATGTCCAGCGCACCCCCTCCCCTTACATTAGATGTCCAGCGCATCCCCTCCCCTTACATTAGATGTCAAGAGCCACCCCACCATCAGAAGTTGAGTCCCCCACTCTCCTACATCTCAGTGTACCCCCCTTCCCTTATGCTGCTGGGAAGAAGCTGGATGCATTGCTTGAAAGTAGGGGTCTGGAGGAGGACCAGGGGAGGGCTGGAGCTTTCCTGCAGCTGCAGGAGAGGTGCGAGGGCCACATGAAATGGCCTGGATGGCCGGATTCAGCCTGCGGGCTTTGTGTTTGACACCTGTGCATTAAGGTGAAAAAACCAATCAGTGACCGGCTCCTCGTTTTTACTCATCTGAGCCCCTTCATTTACTTAACAGGGACACGCTCTCCCTCTCTGCAAGGGGTACCAGCACTTGATTAGATAGATTGCTAGCAGCTTTAGGTGCAGGTGCCGGCATCTCTAGTAAGGGAAACAGGAACTTAGACTGTTTCCCACTGCGCACTTGCGAGTCATGCTGTTCCTTGTGAATGGTCCCACAGTCTTCTGGGACCTGTATTGTGTCCCTGGAGAATGCAGGGGAAGGGTGGGTGGGTGATTGAACTTCTGGCCGTGATGATCTTATCCAGAAGTAAAAGCAGGTACCTGTCAACGGGTACCCCCCCCCCCCCCCAATAGAAAGTGCTAAATCTGGCAGAAGGGGGGTGCAAACAAGTGGAGCTTCCCCTTTTGGGTGGAGCTCCGATTTAACGAAATCAAGCTTTTAAATGATTAGTTGTATGAAGGAAGGTATCCATGTGACCACACATCCATGTCATCCCAGGTGCAATTGTAAGTGGTAACCTCAGCCTGGACTCCCCAACCCCATGACTAAGCTCTGAGGGGTGGAGCGAAACGCATTGGCTTAGTCATTGCATGAGTCCAAGCTGAGGTTGTCACTTTTGCACATGGGGTGACATTGATGTGCTGTCACAGGAGCCGAGACGGGCACCCTCCTGACTAGCACTCTCAGCAGTGGGCAATAAGGATTAGTACCCCCTCCAGGGATTCTGAGCGGCACAGGATACACATCTATGTGCTTGCTTGGGATTCAGGCACAGGTATGTGCTTGCACACTGCAGATTTCCCACGAACTGATGGCAATTCAATTTAGTAAGTAAAGAATAACTGCATTAAAACGTTTCAGAAATATGGCAAGTTAAATGTATTCCCTGTGCAGTTATTGTAAACTTTTTTTACAATAAAAAAAAATCACAAAAAAAAAAATCAATGAAGCGTGCCTTTTCCATGGGTGCCCAGACTTTTTTTCATACTTTCTAATAATTTGATGTCCTAGGAATTGTGGGAACAGATGTGGGCCCCTTTAAGGGCAGTAGCTGGCTCCTCTCACATTTGGGAGCTTGCTGGCTTGTTGTAGGTTTATTGTATTAGTTGTCAGCCCCGGGACATTTACAGCTGTGTATACTCTGCGGAGTACTCGTCTGTTACCGAGTTTTTCATCCCGGCGTCAGTTTGAACAGGCAGCGGCTCCCCGAGCCTTCTGGGTTTGACCTTGCAAAGATTTCCTAGGCGAGAGGTTGCACAGGGATAATCATTGTAATTTACATACATTAACGTCTTACGATGAGAGTCCTCTCCATTCAGTCACAGCATGTTGGCTTAACTGGTCACTGCTGCTAGAATGACATACAGTACTTTTTTCTAAATGATTTTTTTCCCCCCATTTTAGACCCGATCACTTGAGATGGGGGGTTAAGTGCAGCTGTGCAAAGCAATTCATTTAGGATCGCACCTTAAAGTACACTGGGCTAGATTCACATAGATCAGCGGATCTTTAGATCCGCGTGATCTATGTGATCTAAGATCCGCTGCCGCAAGTTTGAGAGGCAAGTGGGTAATTCACAAACCACTTGCCTCCAAACTTGCGGCGGATCGTAAAACCCCCGGCGGAATTCAAATTCCGCGGCTAGGGGGAGTGTACTATTTAAATCAGGCGCGTCCCGCGCCGATTTAAATGAGCATGCGCCGTCCGCAAAATTTCCCGGCGTGCATTGCTACCACTGACTTCGCTAGGACGTCAGTGGTTTCGGCGTGAGCGTAACTTGCGACGAGCGGGTTTCTGAATCGGCATACGCAAACGACGTAAAAAAAACAAATCAGCGCGGGAACGACGGCTATACTTAACATTGGCTGCACCTCATAGAAGCAGGGGTAAGTATACGCCGGGAAATCCGCTACGTAAATGTCATAACACTGCGTCGGGCCCGCGTACGTTCGTGAATTTGCGTATCTCGCTGATTTACATATTCAGCGTAAATCAGCGAGGACGCCCCCCGCGGCCATTTTTAAAATGCAGTTAAGATCCGACGGTGTAACAGTTACACCTGTCGGATCTTAGGCATATCTATGCGTAACTGATTCTGTGAATCAGCCGCATAGATACGACCAGCCTAAGACCCCTTTCACACTGAAGCGTTTTTACAGCGTTTTGGCTTTAAAAATAGCGCTCTTAAAACGCTCTCCATGCATCTCAATGGACCCTTTCACACTGAGTCCTGAAAGCAGCATCTTTGGAGCAGCTTTTGGGTGCTGAAAAAAACGCTCCAAAAACGCCCCTATCCATTAAAATGAATTGAAAAGCGCTGTAAAAACGCCTTACCCTTTCACACCAAGGCACTGCAAAAAATGTTAGGGTCTTAGTGGTGCTTTACCAGCACATTGGGATTGCAGATAAGGCTTTGCTCGAATAACGCTGTAATAACGCTCGAAAAACACTAGAAAAACGCCCCAGTGTGAAAGGGGCCTTAGTGAGAGATACGACGGTGTATCAGGAGGAGACTGTCTCTGTGTAATAGAGCACATGTGATAGAGGAAATCAGGACAGCCACACTCCAGTGAAAAATGTATTTATTGAATAAAATCAGTCCATACAGCACTCGAAGAAATCGGCTGACGTGTTTCACACCCCTTGCTGATCCTTGGTCATAGCTATGACTAAGCACCGATAAGGGGTGTGAAACACGTCAGTGATTTGTCTTCTGTCTTCGAGTGCTGTATGGGCTGATTTTATTCAATAAATGCATTTTTCACTGGAGTGTGGCTGTCCGGATTTCCTCACATGCCCCTTATTCATTTTTTTTTTTTTTATGTATTTGTAATATTCGCCTTGCTGTAGCTTGGCATTGTATGCCATTCTGACGACAATCTTATTTGATTATATCAGGTTTTTTTACATTATTATTATTATTATTATTATTATTATTATTATTATACAGGATTTATATAGCGCCAACAGTTTGCGCAGCGCTTTAATATAACATTGCATGTATTGTCAGCATTCTGTCCTTGTGCTGAATGCAAACTGATTTAGTAGCATGGAAGGCCATCCCTTTACTTCTAAGGCTAGGTTTACACTGCTGCAATCTGATTTTTATCCAATTTTCAGTGCAGTTTGATTGCGGTTTGCATATTTTATGGGGTCAAAATCCACGCTGTAATCCCACCAAAGTAGCCCTGGGACTTTTTCCAGGATTGCGCAGTGCTGAGTTGCATTCATGTGAACAGGCACTTTTGAAAACAAAGTGATTTCCGATGTCATGTGGCCATAGGATTCACTCCCACTTGGAAGATTTGCCCAATGCCTTGCTTAGTCTGGCTGCAAGGGGTCATGGGAAAATGTTTTTTAGGTTAATGGCGAGTTTCGGCCCTCCTTACCTATGCACCGTTGCCGTTTGCTGGGTAGCAATAAAGTTTTGACTTGTTGCCTCCATATCTCTCAGAAGCAATGTTTTGTTTACGATAATGCATATTTATGGCTTTTTGAATAACGGCAGATTTTATATTTTGTTTATCAAGGTATTTTTGGAATGTAGAAGTGTATCTTGTGCCCATGAATAACGCTCTTTCTCTCCTGCTTGTTTAGATCCCATTAAGACGGCTCAGGGCTCACTGTCGCTAAAGGCTTATCGGCTGACTCCGAAACTGATGGATGTCTGCAAAGAGAAAGACTTCAGTGTGGAAGGGTACGTGTTCTTAGTTTCTGCAGGTTGTTTGTTTCTCACATTAAAGAGGTGCGAGGTAAGCTGTAGAGAACACCTTCATCAGGGGTCGGAGGCAGACTGATCACGTGTGCTTCAAGAAACGTACCCCCTGAGTATCCTCCTCACTCTGTCCCTACATTTATTCAATAATCCTTTTTACACCAGTGACACCTCAGTTCACACGGCTTTAACCCCAAGAGTCATAAGACTTCCAGAGCAACTTTGCATTGCTACATGTATTGACTGCTTGAAGAGGAGCTTCAGGCCTTTTCAGAAAAAATAGTCGGCAGCTACAAATACTGTAATTGCTGACTTTTTTAATGGGGAAATTGCCTGTCCACGAATCCAGTGGTGTTTTCACCTAGATTTGTTAATCGGCTATCGGGTGTTTCCCTGCGAGGTAGACGCACAACACGACAGTGACCAGTGTATGGCAGCCTCCTATACACCAGTCACTGTCGTGTTGAGTCTCCCTCACAGGGTGTGGGCCTTCCCAGTTTGGGACATGCATCTTTCGCTCTGGTTCCGGGTTCCCATTGGTTCCATCTCCCCGCCCTTCCACAGCTCCCGAGGGTGAGATCAGCTTTTGTGGCATGGTTGGCAGTGTATGCATACATCTGTTTATTCTTACGGACAGTTCATTATATATCATTTTTGGGGGAAAAAAAATCTTTCACAAGTATAGGATAGGGTATCAAACCCATCCGTTATACTTATCTATACATTTTTTGATCTTTAAAAAGTCATTCATACCATCTACTAGACCAGGAGTCCTCCAAAATCCACATCTATTCGTGCTTCTCCCGAAGATGCGATACTCCTCTCGCGAAATGCATCAGATCTCATGGAAAGGTCAAAAATGCAATATTGATTTATTTTTATGTGCCGGCTATCGGGTGTTACCGCTGCCATCTTGGATGCTGCATCTGTCCCCCGGTGTCTCTACACTGAGAAACGAGTGATGGAACATCGCCAATGGCTTGGTTTTCACAGCTCGCCGAGCAGAGAGCTGCTGACTGTCAATCTGCATCTCTTCTGCTCTGCTCCTCCACGCTCATTGGAGCCGCAGTCTCAGCGGATCACTGAGAGGCTGAGACCGCTATCAGTCCAGGCACCTGGCGGATTCAGGCTTCCAAAAATCCAAATGCAAGTCCTATTTAGAAATAAATCTATTGTGCTCCCCTCTCACTTGGCTGTGTCTCCTACCTCTCTAAAGTTTCCAGCACTGCATCCTCCATTGGATACTATCAGAAGTGGGAAATAATGAAGAGCCTTGATGGAGGTTGTAGCACTGCGAAGGTAGGAGACACGGCCGATGGAGCAAAAAGTCTAATAGGCCTTTGGCAGGGGGCAAGCATTAGAATTCATCATGTTCTGTGGAGTTTACAGGAAGTCCAATAAGTACAGCTGAAAGTCACCAGTTGCTTTTCAGTCTTTAAATCAAATTGATTGCTGTATTTTGATCGACTGTAATCTGTCTCTTGTCTGCAGATTGAAAAAGGCAAACATTGCCTTCGAAAACATGTTCGAAGAGGTTCCCATTGTCATTAAGAACTCTCATCTCATCAACGTCCTGATCTGGGAACTGGATAGAAAGGCACCTGTGACCGAGAAACACGAGCTCCTTAGTCTGTCCAGCAGGTGAGAATAGCATTATCTAAACCATAAAGCCTCTTTTTGCTAAATGATCGCATTGGCTTAAAGCATAAAAACAGTGAAATGGTGCCACCATGTTAAAGTATAATTTGCTTTTCCTGTGACTTACAACTGAAAGATTTGCTCTCTTGCATAGTATTTGGCTGTCGCTTCTATATGATGCTTTCAGGTGTCAGATGGTGACACCCTGTTCACACAGGGTGCGACTTGTCATGTGATTTGACCGTTCCAAAACGCATGACAAGTCGCACTCCATTGCCGGCAATGGTACCGTTCATATTGCCATGATTCCTTTCGCAGCAACTATGAAAAAGGTTCCTGCACTATTTACTGATTTTCATTGCGACTTGCATAGACTTCTGTCAGATGACGTCACAAGCTGCAATGAAATTGGCAGTGCAAGTTTCACTGATCAGCTTTGAAACTGTGCTGAAGTATTGTGATTTCAAAGCAGCACTGGTGTGAACAGGGGGCTCAGAGTTGTTGATGAAAGAAATACAGCTACATCAACCATTGCAGCAGACTGTTTGCAGTTCTCAAAGAACTACGAGGGCGCTGATGATCACTCTAGTAGATTGATTCTTCCTGCTATTCAGGTAATTGCCTACCCGTATGAGGTACAGGCAGGCGGCTACACTGACTGACTGACTGTAGGAGCCTGACACTGCACCCGCGAATGCAATGCTTTACAGCAGTGGTTCTCAACTCCTGTCCTCAGGACCAACTAACAGGCCAGGTTTGCAAGATAACTGAAATGCATCACAGGTGATGTAATTTGCTGCTCAGTGATTGCAGTATCCTAGTCTGCAGCTCCCCAAGGTAATACTCTGGCCCGTTAGTGGGTCCTGAGGACGGGAGTTGAGAACCACTGCTTGAGGCTGGGTTCACACTACTACACTACTTTCATCCTACTTTGCTCTGCTACATTGGTCCTACATTTATCCTACATCCACCCTACTTTCATGAACAGGATACTACTTTGGTCCGACTTCAATGATATTCAATGGGCCTGAAGTAGGATCAATGTAGGACCAAAAGTAGTACAGGGAGCATTTTCAAAGTCGGACCGACTTGTGTAGGACACTACAAGACGCTCTCATAGGGAAACATTGAACACAGAGCAAAGTAGGATGAAAGTAGTGTAGTAGTGTGAACCCAGCCTTACAGGCTCCTAATAATAAAATAAATAAATTCACCTTTTTTTTTTTTTTTCTTGCAAAAAAATGTGCATTTATATTTTCTTTCTAAAAAGGGGAACTTAACCTTTTAAACTTCCGCTTTAAAAATGTGTTAAATTTGGCATGGCTCTCGCTTATCCGTGTGTGAAAATGGCATAGCCTGTGCTGCCTTTTAGAAAATGATTGCATCCATATCTACCTTTGTCGATATTGGAATGGGTGCTTGATTGATGCTGATTGGCTGTTGTAGCATTGTACACAACCTTCTTTTTTCATCTTCTTTTTTTTTTTTTTTTAGACTCCATAATAAGGGTCATTGTTTAGATGTATATGGGTTTTTTTGTTTTTTTTAATTCTTCCCTGTAGGTTTCAGCAGCAGGATTGTATATCACTTTGTGCTCGGCACATATTATACTTGAGATCTACATATTCAATCTCTATTTTCAGAAGTCTCAGGCCGTTTTAGTGCCTCCATCCCCTCCTGGCCATGTTCCCGCCTTATCGTGCAGACTTGTAGACATCACCTTATTATAATTTTTCTGCCGCTCCTTGGCTGGAAGACGTACAAGCTACCTCAGAACTATAGCCAACGGTGCCTGACAGGCACAGATGTGTTCCCTGATTCATGAAGCTTTTATATACTAACTCAACAAGGGTAGAAAGTGATGGCTACGGTTCAGCTTAGGGCAGCGGGCTACCATTTATTGCTCTGTGGCGGTAGGGAATAATATCGGCCGCTGCCAAAGACATTTACCATTTCACATCTCCGAAATCGAGTTCCGCACAATGTATATATTGAATGAAATTCTTGTTATCCGGCGGCCAGTAAGACACACTATAGATCATCTTATTGGCTTTGAAAAATGTCAGTTTGTTACAGTTTTCCCCGGGATGAAAATGGGCTGTGAATGTAAACCTAGAACAGCGAGGCGGAGGGGCGCTATGGCTGGGCCGAACGCTTGTGAGCTGATCCAGCGGTATTAGAAGACTAAGCTAATATAATGTCATTCTACACACTATAAAGACATCTCGTCTGGATCTGTGTTTTTCCTTTTAACAAAAAAATAAAAGTATGGCTTCTTTGCTCACTTAAGTAGATTACGGCATAAAAGTCTGTTGTAGAAAAAATTGTTTTGGTTCTACTTCTTGGCCATGACATTAATTGCAGGCTTCCCAGCAGCTGTAGGGTTAAGCTGAAGACATAAATGCTGGATAAAGTACCTCTTCATATGTTCCTCTTAGCGGGCTGCCCTCCCCCTTTTCCTGCAGTGTCCGCTTGATCCAGCGGCTTTTATAGACGGTGTTCACACGTTCGCCAAGTTTCATAAAACAGTTGCAGGCCAAGAAAGTGGGGTGTAGCCCATTAAGGTAACATTGCATTCTGACATTGGAGATGAATATATATAAAAAAGATATTATCTCTATTGTGTGTAGGTGTCGGGTCAGAGCGCTCAGTGCGGGACACAATATGTTGAGTCCTTTTAAGGCAAAGTTTCTGGACCCCACAGGACAAATAATAAATCATTGCAGGCAAATTCACACCTGCACTAGTACTATGCGAATCAAGGCTTACATTTAGCTGCAAAGCACTATTTTCTTTATTGTGAGGATGTTGGACAAAGAACCAGATGACCCCAGCCCTTGTGAGACACTGAAATGAAATGCAGCTGTGTGTGTGTGTGTGTGTGTGTGTGTGTGTGTGTGTGTGTGTGTGTGTGTGTGTATATGTATGTGTATATATATATATATGCACATATATATATGCACACGCAGAGCCCGCCAGGAAGTTGGTGCTGCGCTAATCACCGGCAGGGAGACGTTTCCCCAATGTGCGGCTGCAGAGACGGGAAAATGTCTCCCTGCCTGTGATTAGAGCCACGCCGACTTCCTGGTGGAGTGTGCACACACACCAAAACTCATCCCTACATAGCACATGCACCAGTGACGTCACCAGCTGCCAAATGAATATCTCCTAAACGGCACATGTTTAGGAGATATTCCTTTTATATCGGTAAGTTTTATTATAAGCTTACCTGTAAGTAAAAATCACAAAGCAGAGTTTACTACCCCTTTAAAGGAGAAGTATGGGTTTGTTTTGTTTTTTTTACCCTCATTATACTTGCCTAGGTGGATGCTGCATCTGTCCCCCGGCGTCTCTACACTGAGAACCGAGTGATCGAACATCACCAATGGCTTGGTTTTCACAGCTCGCCGAGCAGAGAGCTGCTGACTGTCGATCGGCATCTCTCCTGCTCTGCTCCTCCACGCTCATTGGAGCGGCAGTCTCAGCGGATCACTGAGAGGCTGAGACGGCTATCAGTCCAGGCACCTGGCGGAATCAGGCTTCCAGAGTCAGTGTGATGGATGCTCTCTGCTGAAAATGGGTCACAGGAGTGCAAAACTAATTGCAATCCTGTGACCCATAGGAGAGGTCCAGCCAAATGAGCTCAGGCTGGACTTATCCTTTAAAATCAGCATGTGTACAACCTTAAAGGATACGTTCACCTTTTTGTAACATGTTACAAATCCTGCCTTTTTTTTGATGCATGGAACTCTCCAGTCAATCTATATCCAATCATGCAGGATAGCTGTTAAGTCTATTTCTCAGCTGGCAGCCTGCATGCCTAAAATGTTTTTACGTGTGGGCTTGTGTCCATTTGTATGGGTGTGTTGGGACCTTTCTTTTTGCAAAGAAGGGTGCAGTTTACTTTCCCCCATCTTTATTGACACAAAGTGGCATAGGGAGATGGACAATGACTTGGGGGAGCCATAGCAATGTATTGATGGTCTCGTACACACTATTTGATTGTTGGTAGGGGATTGTCTGTTGACAGACTTGTCCTAAAATCTGACCGTTAGTACTGACAATTGCTCAACTTTTGGCCAACAAATGTTAGATGGCAGGCCAGTAAATTTTCGGCGGACATCAGTCTGTTGTCTGATTTTCGTGTCACTGGTACGCAAGTCGTCACACAAAAGTCGAAAGTACAAACACAGCATACTCTGAGGCAATGCTCACCAAACACGAAATTTGCAGAAGGGGCCCAAAGGGTGGCGCTCGAGCTGAAATTCCTTGTAGTACGTCACTACGTTCGTATTTGTTGGCCGACAATTGTGTACTGTTGTTATGCAAGACAAGTTCCTGGCACACGCCCTTTGGATAAAAATGAGACGCTCGTTTGGCCAACTATCAGATCGTGTGTACGAGGCTTTAAATAGGGGTGCTCAACCTGAGGTCCGTGACCTCAAACCAGGGAGGTGCATGCCCATGCTCTGAGATGGTGGCACCGGCAAGTTCAGATCGCAATCAACTGGTTGTCAACCCACCATCCCAGAGCATCAGGGTGCATGGAGCTGTCCACAGAGGGAGCATAAGCCGCATAAACCGATGCTTCCGCTCTAGCACTGGCTCCTGTCTCAGGTGGAGTGATGCCAAGTGCACTTCACCTAGGACCCTTTCTAGCAGCCTGGAGAGCAATGCCAGCAGAAGTTGGAAAAGCTCCGTGTTTTAAACCTCACATACACTGCACTTTTGCAATGGGCATATTGGCACTTATAAAAAAAATAAGTTTATTAGGCTGATTTTACACTGATCCGCATTGCACCTGTGACTTTCCTGTAGGCTAGCTGCACTGGGCCAAAGACTTGTATTATATTCTGCAGGTTCGGTGTGCTTTCAGAAAGTGCACCACCACACGCAAGATGTAATGGAAGTCTATGGCTCAGTGTAGCTAATCCGCAGGTGCACTGAGCTGCAGCCACAATGCGTGTAAAGGGCATCGGTGTAAAAGCGCACTATAGGGGACTTAGGACAGTAATGACTCGTTTACATTTGCGTTGTGGTAAAACTCCATAGTTCATTGTCGTCTGCGACTGGTCATCAAATCGCTAAAATGGCCCTCACTTTTCAAAAGTTTGGGTACCCCTGGTGTAAAACAAAGGTGCTTTTTTTTTTTCTTTTCTTTTGTGCTGTATGATTATTGCAGGCAGCATGCATCTCTCTCCATTTTCCTTACATGCATTCTAGAATTATGTTGGCAAAAGTAACAAAGTAGAAACCTTTTATCATGCCTAATTTTCAATATTCTACGTCCATCAAGACCATTTTTCTTTTTTATAGCCTTAATTTGCTTTTAAGTAACTGCTATATTGCTTTGGAAATCAGTCCATTCAGTAATTGTCATTTAATAAGTAATATATATTTTTATATAAGCAGCAATTACAGCTATCACCGAAAAAGATTGTGGCGTGTGTGGAAAAGTGTTGTCCCTTTTTATAGGAGGAGCGGGGGCGTATCGCAGAGCGCAGATCTGTGGAAAAAAAGGGCCCCGTGCTCTTGGATCATACTTATCAGTTACTTCATGTCTCGCAGCACATCTGTTTTAGCTATCTGTTTCCAGGCCTCCGTTTCCTTGACGACGGAAGCAAACACTGCATTACCGCAAGTTCTAACAATAACTGCCTGTTCCACGGCCCAAGTCCCAGAGATTCATATAAAATCCGCTCATGCAGCTCGCCTTCTTTCGGAGTGTTAGTGTCGTAAAAGAAAACGTGATCTATGGCTGTGGTACACAAGGGTAATTTTCGAGTCCTGTGCTCAGGGCTCGCTCCTTGTACCTTGTCACTTATATATTTTTTTTTTCCTTCGACTGACACTCTGCTCCTGAGGATAGAAAAGGCAGCTAAATTCAAGTGGCACAGAGAGAGAGTTGACATTGATGCTCGGTTCTGTAAACAACAAATGGCAATGCCATGCAAGAAACTGATTTCCGAAGACATACATACAAGCTAGTCAGCCGTTCCTCGGTGTGTCTAAGCTGAGGTTAGAAGCAGTGCAGTAGTCAGGATAGCTGTAGATTCCTTCACCGGGAGACTTTCCCTATTTTAAGCACGCTGAGGCCCTATTCACATATATGCGATGCAAGAACCAGCGCAATTCCAGTGCAGGATCCCGCATCGTATGTCACCTGCTGGCGGTTCACGCTGACTGCTGCAGGTGTTAATGCAAGGTTAAGAGAAGCAAAGGTTTGTTTGTTTTGTGTGTGTTTGTTTTTTTTTTTTTTTTGCCCATTCATACTTACCATCGGTCCCCCGCCACCTCTGCACTGAGAACCGAGCGATCAAACACCGCCGATGGCTCAGCTCCATGAGCAGAGAGCTGCTGCCTGCCGATCAGAAGCTCTCCTCTCTGGACCCCCCACGCTCACTGGAATCGCAGAGCTGTGGAGGGGCGGAGAGCAAACGTCTCCAGGCTCTCGGTGGGCTCTCTGAGACGGGCATCAGTTCAGGCATCTGGCAGATCCGAACTTTGTCGGGATGACGCAGTGCCTGGACCGACTGCAGTGACGTCATTGGAGAGCAGACATCCGACCTCTCTTGCACTCCTGTGACCCATAGGAGAAGCCCAGCCAAACAAGCTCCGTCTGGACTTTTCCTTTAATGACACCCCCAGAGTGGACGGGATCTCTTTTTCTGGGTGGACGTCATATGACGTCTTACCCAAAACACGCCTTGAAAACCGACCAAAATGTCATTTGGGTACAGCGTTGCATGACCGCGCAAATGTCATTCAAAGTGTGACAGTGCTGAAAACTGGGGGGGGGGGGAAAGTGCCCACCATTGAAGTGGTAATACCACTTCCGCGTCCCTCTGTCTTGCCACTACGCCAAAAACGTAACCATTTGTTCAGATCAACAGGCATCTGATCCTCCTCATTAGAAAAGATATACAGCGTAATGCTTAGAGGTATATGGTTCATTTGACCAGTACTAAACAGAACCTTGAGTATCATATTCTCAAGGAAAGTCAACCTTTTTTCACACATTTGCATTTACTCTTGCTTTCCAAATAATTTTGCAAAGCATTGTGACTGAAGTCAGTAGATTGTGGGCGCAGTGCCAGGCTCCTGCACACTTCTCCTGTACCACTGTCCATAACGAGGTACAGACTCTCAATTTGAGAGCTACAGGCAGTGTGAATGGACCAAAGAGTGCAGTAATCGATAAACGTGTGTTCCATTGAGAACTGCTGTGGTGGATAAAGGGGCTTGTCATTCATTGATCTGTGAATGAATGACAAGGTTTGGCACCATGATGCACACTAAATAAAAAATAAAATAACGGATATAGCCTTTTGAAGGCTAATGCCACCTTTAGGACCATGATACACCTATATATGCAGGAGCCTGGCATTGCACCTGGATTCTATTGAACACCGTTGCAATGATTTTAAGGCTTATTTGCAAGAAAATAATAAATTCTCATATTTTTTCTGTAATTGTGGGTGCATTTATTATTTTTTTTGTAAAAGGTGAATGTAGCTACGTTTGTGCATAATGGTTCTCTAAAGATCATTTTTGGTTGCCAAACCCTGAACAGAAACAAATAACTGCCCCTGTTAGAACGGCAGTATATTTTTATTCAAAGTACATTACTGACCATATACATCTTGCCTTTGCCGGTTTTGGACACAAATCCCCTTCTTTCATTTTGTTGGATATAATGAATAGACTTCTGTGGATAAACTGTTTAGTTGGCTCCCAAAAGCATCTGTTTGGCTCGCGTATTTATAATATCCACCCATTATATTATGACATATTTCAGTGCTCTGTGCCTATTGCAGCTGTGTATAGGAAACATGTTTCATTTAGTAGCTAGCTGGTGTCCTCAGAGGTACATACATCTAACATGTGGCTGTACATTGTTCTGTGGTCCCAGTCTGCTCATTTGAATATTTGGCAATTTTGACTTGCAGCATTTTCTTCTTAATATATTTAAAATGGCCAATGGCTATGGCTTGCAGACATAAAGGTTTAAATGTAAAGTGTTTCCAAAGGCAGAATTTTTTTTTTTTTTTTTTTTTTTTTTGTACCTTCACGCTTTCTGCAAATGAGGTGTGACTTTAGAACTTGTCAAGTCGCATTACAAGTCACACTGGCATGAACCAGGGCTTGAGGGTTTACAATCACTTTACCCAGGGTTCACACATGTGAACAGACATCGCATGTGATTTGCACCGCATTGCTGTGCCGATCACATGCAATGTCTGTGCAATGCAAATTCAGCCATTGTATGGCTGAACTCGCATTGGATTCGCACAAAAAAGGTGCAGGACTGAAATCTGTGAACCGATTTGAGGGTTTTTATTAACATTGTATTGACACCCGCATCGGTTCGCAGAGGACAGTTTCACAGAGTGTGTGTGTGTGTGTGTGTGTGTGTGTGTGCAAGCACCTTCTAGTGGCAATGTATTAAGAAAAATCTTAGGAGCACTGGTTTTAGAGGAAAGAGAGAGAGAATACTATGCTAATGCAACTTAAAGCCTATACACGCGATCAGACTTTTCGACAATCCGACCGTCTGTATGCTCTATCGGACAATTGTTGGTTTTTAAAAATGATTGCTGTGAATACACTCAAACTTCTCGATAACAAATGTCCGATGGAGGATAATCTGATCGTGTGTGCACAAGTCCTTTGGACTAAAGCCCAAAGTACAAACACACATGCTTTTTGTAGGGTTAAGAGCTTATGTTGTTGTGTTTAGTTTTTCAATATACTGCAAGGATTTCAGTTCCTTATTCACCATGGGTAATTTGGGAGCAGTAGGTGATGGCCAGGATTTTAATATAGTTCTGCGATCCTTCAACAAACACAGTGAAGACCATGCTGGTGGTGTAACGGGTGTTCATGTTGATGGGGAAGGAAGGGCCAAAACATCCAAAAAGGCAGATCATAGGATCTTTGTAAAATTTTTTTACTTTCAGCCTGGGTCACAGGAATGCAATTCTTTTTGCACTCCTGTGACCCGTTTTCAGCAGAGAGCGGTCTGAAGTCACAGAAATCAGTCCAGGCACTGCGTTGTCCTGACAATGGGGGGACAATGTCCTGACACCCCGCTCAGCCTCTCAGTGAGCCGCTGAGAGCCTGAGACGGCTGCTCCTTTCCCCCCTCCACAGCTCAGCACTCCGATGAGCGAGGAGGAGGCCGAGCTGCTGATTGCCAGTCAGCAGCTCTCTGCTCTGGGAGCTGTGAGAACCGAGCAGTTGGCCGTGTTTGATCTCTCTGTTCTCGGTGTAGAGGCACCGGGGGACAGATACAGCATCGAACTGATGCTGCCTCCACCTAGGTGTATGATACTGGTATGATACTGGTAACGGGTGCTGGGATCACGTCCAAGACGTGATGGGTTGCCATACAATCTAAAGGACACCCCCACGCATCTCGGCCTGCAGTGTATGCATCTTTTGCCTTTCCTGTGGCGCATCGGACCATTTAAATAGGCTGCCGTGCACAAGCAAATGCGGGACGGCCTGCACTGGTGTGAACTGAGCCTTAGTAGGATATCGTTGTCTGTCCTAGTGCACATTTTATTCACTATTTTTTTTCTCTTTTAACTGCTTGGAACCCCCCTGCGTGTCATCCTGTTTTTTTTTTTTTTACTCTTCACCGTTCAAATAGAATTCTTTAAAGTAAAAAAGGTACTATACAGTGGTACATTTTCAGTAAGTGCTTCTTTTGTGTTTAGAACGAACCTGACTGCAATCTTTGATGCGACTCACTTTTTTGCTTGTGTGCCGTACTGGAATGACTGCCGAGATGAAAATCAATTATTTGATAAACAACTTAGAGATAGCATTGTGTTCTATAAAATGTTACACATCCACGCTGACCCATCGAGTTTGAGAGAAATGGTAAAGTGTAGTCGCTGTGCCCCTCTACTACACAGGAGAGAGCACAGATGTGTAAAAAAAGTATGGCTGCCTTCACGCACTAATATAATTACAACCTGCATAATGCATAATAGGGGTCGATCGATGGCAGTTTTTCAGGAGCAATACCGACTTTCGGGTGCCTTTCAGGCCGATGGCCAATAACAGGTGCCTATATTCTGTACATTTAGGCCTCATGCACACTGGGCATTAAAATAACATTATAAAAACGCCAGTAGCTTTGCAGTGAGTTTTTTTTCAAGCAGTTTTTAGCATCTATTCACATTAGCGTTTTTGTTTTTCAAAAAATAAAAACAAAAAAAAACCTCTTTGCTCCATTGAGGAAGAGAATAAAAATGTAAAAGATGGTGAGCCACGTTTTTGAGTTTATCAGCATTAGAGCGTTGTTCCAGCTGAAAAACTTCTCTCAAAACCCACAATTTTATTTTTTATTTTTTTTTTACTGCTCAAAAACACCACTGCCCAAAACTAACGGCCTATGTGTGCATTGACACATAGGATAACATGATGAAGAGTTTAATGACTGTAGAAAAAAAAACCATCTACAGCCATTAACTGATCGGCCTCAGGCGGCTGACATCGCCGGCACCCTGGACTGCTTATTAAAAGTCATCAGCTACAGTGTTTGTAGCGGCTGACTTTAATTTTTATTTAATTTTTTACAGCTGGACCTCTGCTTTAAACAGCTTCCCAAAGCATAGAAAATGGCATTAATTCCTATTAACTGACCAATATCAGTAATATCGGCTAGTTTCTGGCCGATACCGATTATTTGAAAATTTACCAATATATGCCCTGATAATCGGCCGCCCCCTAAAACTCAGCATTTTTTTAATGTGCGGATTATTTAATGAGATTACTTGCATTAGGTTTCCTTGTAAGTCAGTCCATACCTCCACAATGACGCTTCTTTTAAACCTCACCGAGCTACTAAGATGCTTTTTTCGCTGCGCTCTCCTCCTGTTGAACTTCCTGCCTTGTATCCTGAGTGCTTATTGACCTTCAGATAAAGCAGAATGTTTTCTGCCGCGTCTCTTGGTACATTGTCTCTCGCACAATTGCTCCTCCAGCTCAGGTTTGACAAAAGCTGTGTTGGGCAGACAATATTGGGTAAGCTTTTATTCTATTGTTGGCTGTAAATTTGCCATTTCTGTGTTCTGTGGAGGTCATATTTGGTGCATCCTTTACACAGCCAGATTGTATGATCTACCACAGGGGGCTGGCAACCTTTTCCAGAAAAAAATGTACACGCAATTATTGATCTTCTGGGTGCCATTTAAGAGTTTCTGCGTTTCCACCATGGTACATGTGTCTTGGGTAGCTGACCCCTAATCTACAGTTTATTCTTTGGCCTGCTCCTTAATTCCCATTTCACAATTTTCCTGCGACTGCGGACATCAGAGCCGCATGACAAGTCCTACCCCATTATTTCCAACGATAACCATTCATATCTGAGAGACTTCAAGTCGCACCGATTTCAACGTAGTCCCTGCACTATTTTGGTCAGACTTTGATGTAAGTTGCAGTCCATAGACTTCAAGTTTTAACAGGCATTCCCTGAAATTGTGGCGGCAAAACTGCATGACTCAAGTCACAGCAGTGTGAAAGGGGCCTTGGCCTCGTACACACACAATGAGAATATCAGGCGAATGATCGTCTGTTATTTATTTTTTGCTAGCTAGTCTCATTTCAAAAATAGAGGTTACTCTAGTTACAGTAATTCTCGTACGACAGAATACAGCTTTGGAAGTGATGCAATATATTGTAATGTATTTTTGTCTGAGCATGCATGGTCTTGCTCTTTGAATTTTTTTTTTTTGACCAACACTTTACTGATTAATTCAAAAGCGTTTGTTCTAGTATCGTAGGAGAAACATTTCTGTGTTTGTCCCTTTTCACGTCAACTGTTATCGGCTCTTGAAGGCTGTGTACAGACGATCAGATTCTCATACGATTGCTTTACAAGATGTGTTTTTTTTATTTTTTTAGCCGATTTTCTGATTGTACTGGATGATGGTGTAGCATAATGTTTGTAATAATGCCCACGTTATGGCAGACTTGTTAGTTCGCATTCAACCGTTCAAGTGACTTACTGTAATCATGTGTCGTCTGCTTCTCTGAAGCACCACCAGATACTTCAGACTTTTAATTATTGCTTTATGTTTGTACACAGTAATCATCTGGAGAAGAGCCTTCAGCTCCTTATGGACCGGGTGGATGAAATGAGCCAAGACATTGTGAAATTCAACACACATTTGAGAAACGCCAGCAAGCAGCAGCAGCAAAAGCACCAGGTAGGTCACCGGCGAGCGTTAAAGTGCAATGTCGGCCTAATGGCTAAACACTTTTTTTTTTTTTCCCCCAACAATAAAAAATGCTTTCAAATGGAAGTCTACTCATAAATAGTCAGTGAAGTATTAAGTGCCCTCAAGTAAGGCCCCTTTCACACCTGCTGACCGTATGTCCGCTTTTTCATCTTTCCGTGTACGGATGAAAAAGGGACATACATTGGTCCCTATGAGATCGCGGGTGTCAGTGGATGAACATCCACGTCCACTGTGAGGCAACTTAAATACAGTGAACATAAATATGTATAAAAAGCAATTGGTGCATGATGGAATAAGATAAGTGACGTCTAATTTAGAAGTATTGCTCCATATAAAAAGGGGGTACTTAAAAACTTATATTTTCCTCTGCAAACACCAGTGTTGCACATCACCACTGTGCAAAAAAAGGCAGGCTTACCAAATGGAAAGACCACCTTTATTCAGGATGGTCAAACGCATGAAAGGCTCAAGCCCAATAATAACTCTCCACGTTGGTTCCAAAACTGGTCAGCAAGGCCACTCCTCAGATGGGCTCACCACAGGTAAGTATATGCATGTGACGCAAACGGATAAACCGCTCTCATAGTGTAAACTGCATAAAACACACTTTTTATTAAGCATTAAATCACAAGTACAAATGTAGGCAAATATACACATACAAAATGTGCAGAAGTATTCCCCAAGCCAGCAAAGAGGATATCCAAAAAGTACATTTGCGATTTATGGCATGTGGGAGACTCCTACGTACACGTTTCGTCTTAAGCAGATGTCTATCGGGCATAGGCATGACAGCCTGACCCCACTTGTAGTTGGCAGTGGCTGCCCCAGCCCTCGTGACAGGTTTGCTTTAAAGTGGAGCTATAGTCAGAAAATTAAGGCCTTCTAGATCACTTCAGGCTGGCCCCTTTTACTGGTATAGCAAAACATAAAAAAAAATGTGCCTACACTGTTTAAAATACCGTAATACACCGTTTCACCCTGCTCTGCACATGCTTAGTTGGCCTTTTTTAGGCACACCGCTGAATTTGTAGAGGCTGATCTGCAGACGGCCTAAAGATTTAATGTTGCTTTGGGCTTCAGCAAAATGGCCACCTTCAGCAAGAAGAAACAGGAACAATGCTGGAGGCAATTTGCAGCACACTCTAGGGCAGAAGAATTGTACCCTTGGAGCTTATCTTTACAGTACGCTATGTTTAATCTATAAAGGCAGGTTGTGGGAATGTTGAGCAGGATGTCACCTGCAGCAGGTGGTTCTACATATAAAGCAGGTGGGTTTCCGGGTCTCCACTTATTAATGACTGTGACGGTAGTAGAACATCCCCGTCAAGCATTCCCTTCTTCCCATAAAAGCAAATCACCCCAATATTCCACGAGGAGGAATATTCCTGGGATCGCCCAATAAGCCACACATGAGTCAGAGCTTACTGCTGGAACAAGACACTTTAATGGCAGCATGCTACCAGGTATATATGCAGTTTACAAGCTAAATCCTCAATCAAAGAACAATGAAATCTCCACCCCCTTTCCACACACAGTGGGGGCTCTCATACAGATTATAGGCAGACACTTCGGCGCCGACTCTGAAGACACATTTCTTTAGATAATGACATCAGTGAAGGTAATTACTAGTTGTAACAGAATACATTATCTAGACAGCCTGACCCTGCATATAGAAAAGGTAATTACCACAATGAAGCAATCAGAATAATTAACATGAGCCCCTTCTAATCACAGTAAACACAGGGCTTCTTCACACAACACACTCGATCAATTACCCTTTCATACACAGCATTACTAGCAGGGAGAATTAACTGAAGCATATCCTTCACAATGACCATGTGGGTTTGAACGGAGTTGGCTATTGTTCCTATATACATGGTATTTTCAGTATTGACTGGAGTGTACTTTTACAATAGGCGGGGTGGGGGATCCTTATTGCCCCATTTTTGTTGTTATGGTAGGGTTGTGGTTCACACCACCTTGGTTAAGCCTGCTTGTGAAGATTGTAGGCCAAGCCAAACTGATTGTCCTATGGGTGACACCCCATGCCCTTTAGTGCCTATGGTGGGGGGGGTTTCATATTAAATATCATTAAAAGGGGTAGATTGGAACTTTTACAGTAGCCTTGTTCTACAGATGCCCCTCATTCCTCACTAATGGGGGAATTAATTACTCACTCCATTGGGGACTCAGACATATAATTCCACTAGCCAGCCAGGCTGTACATTTGAAAAATTGAATCTCTTCTGTCCAGACTCGTGTTCTTATTTTATGTCCTTTGTTCCTTCCTCTGTCAGCTAATGAAGCGATCTTGCCAAAAGACCGTAAACTTATTTTTTTAGGTTTTCATTCAGGAAAACAACAACATTTAAAGGCACTTAGGAGCCAGGCAGACCTGCCGTCATTAAATATCTTTACAACGTTATTTCTCAACCAATATCACTCAGAAGAATAGGGTTTTATCATAGGAAGCTGAAGGAAAAAGTTCATTCGCTCAGGCCTCATTTACTTCTAATTGCTTTGATCCTGGTTCATTACAGTATAGTTAATATCCCCAACATCAATCAGCTAAATCCTAATTTGCTCCAGAGGAGTTTATTTCTTTAGAAAATGTTTTGTTGTGGTTTTTTTTCTGTTTTTGACTTGGCCTTTAAATGCCACTATTAAACAAAATATCACTTATTTGTGATCTTATTCAAAATTGCTTGTATCCTCTTTTAGCTATGACTAAGCGCTGAACCCCAGTGCGAAACGTGTCAGCTATATACCCCACTGCTTGCTGTGCTTTGTAGTGCCTGTTTTCCTTTTTAGGCTGGGTTCACACTTGTCCGACAAACGCTCCTACATTGGGAGCTCATGTAGCATGACGTGTGAAAATCAATGTTTCCCTATGAGAGCTGTCTTAACTGGTCCTACACAAGTCGGTCCGACTTTGAAAATGCTCCCTGTACTACTTTGGTCCTACATTGATCCTACTTCAGCCCATTGAATATCATTGAAGTTGGACCAAAGTCGGATCAAAGTAGTATCCTGTTCATGAAAGTAGGATGGATGTAGGATCAATGTAGGGCCAATGTAGGACCGATGTAGCAGCGCAAAGTAGGATGAAAGTCGTGTAGTATAGTGTGAACCCAGCCGTACCATTAACCTTTTTAAGGTTTCTTTGGTGTGCGGCTGTCCATATCTTCTCAGTTTTGCTTTGTGCATTGCCGGCACCCATTTGGTTCTGAGAGGACACTGATTGCTTAGTACACTCACCTGGAGCGGCAGTTTTCCCCCTTTTGCTTGTATCCTCCATATGACAGCCATATTGCAATGGTTTGCGTATTGAGCTTGTTAAAGCTAAACTTCAGGCAGATATAAAATGCATAAAATTAAGTATATATTGGGACCTTTTTGCAAAGGCTTTCCAATCAGACCCACATCCTATCAACTTTTCAGGGTAGACCTGATCAGAAGCTCCATGCGTGTCTGTCCTTTTCCATTTGCCAGATCTAAATGTGACGGATCAGAGATAGCTGATGTGAATAGACACAAGTCTGTCTACATCTGACCACCCAATAATCCATTACTGGTCTGCCAATGTCTGCTGTCAAGACGCAGACAAAGAATGTAAAACTGGGCCATAGATGGAGTGATTTTGTTTCCTGCAACCCCGGGTTGCAGGAAAGAAAATCGCTGGATTCCCCCATCCACACCGGCTGAGCCCCTTCCGTGGATCCATTGTATTCACTGTAATAGCCGCTGGCAATAATCACATGTAATATCGGGTAGGCAGGTAGTACCTAAGTTGAGCAATCAACTTGGGTACATTCGGCCTGCCCATACTTCAAATCTCAGCTGTTCCTTGCTGAACAGGCTGAGATTTGAACCATCTATGACCAGCTTAACAGGCATGGATGTCACAAAAGTTTGTTGATTACCCATTGTGGGGACACAACAGGAAATCTATTTGAAGTGAGGGCAAACTTCTGTCATAAAGTTATTACCAGAACAAGTGTCCCCATTGGAAGATTTCCCCTCTGTTCTTTTTCTTGTGACCAAAAATTTTAAAATTTTCCCTCCCTTCAGAGGAACGTTGGTGATTTTGGAACATAAAGACTTTACTAAATGAATACCACACACCCAGGAGCACCCTCTCTGCCCAGCCTCCATGCTGGATGCGGACAGTAGACTCTTGGGAGATAATTCGGGACCATGCTCCACCGCGATTAACGCTGTACAGTCGCGTTTCGCAACTTAAACATGGCCTACACCACCAACTATGAGCCTTGATGTGGTCTCTTCTCGGTCTTTTTCTCTCTTGGTCTTTTGCTCTCTTCTCTTGGTCTTTTTCTCTCTTCTCTTGGTCTTTTTCTCTCTTCTCTTGGTCTTTTTCTCTCTTCTCTTGGTCTTTTTCTCTCTTCTCTTGGTCTTTTTCTCTCTTCTCTTGGTCTTTTTCTCTCTTCTCTTGGTCTTTTTCTCTCTTCTCTTGGTCTTTTTCTCTCTTCTCTTGGTCTTTTTCTCTCTTCTCTTGGTCTTTTTCTCTCTGTCTTTTTCTCTCTTCTCTCTTGGTCTTTCTCTCTTCGCTCTTGGTCTTTCTCTCTTCGCTCTTGGTCTTTTTCTCTCTTCGCTCTTGGTCTTTTTGGCTCTTCGCTCTTGGTCTTTTTGGCTCTTCGCTCTTGGTCTTTTTCGCTCTTCGCTCTTGGTCTTTTTCGCTCTTCGCTCTTGGTCTTTTTCGCTCTTGGTCTTTTTCGCTCTTCGCTCTTGGTCTTTTTCGCTTTTCGCTCTTGGTCTTTTTCGCTCTTGGTCTTTTTCGCTCTTGGTCTTTTTCGCTCTTGGTCTTTTTCGCTCTTGGTCTTTTTCGCTCTTGGTCTTTTTCGCTCTTCTGTCTTTTTTTTTTTTTTCCTCATATACTGTCTCCATCTTATGTGTTAAAAAAAAAAAAAAAAATGAATACCACACACTGGTTTAGAAATTTGTTCAAGAAAAAAATTCTCATCACTGCATTAAGAAAGCGAACGTCGATTTGACTCCACTATGATTTAGAAAATCAAAATCTTCCTATTTGCTGCAGTGTAAGCCTTGCCAAGCAGAGACTTCTGTATATGGTTATGCCCCCCTAATATATCCCTCAAACCAGGCAATGTTGGTGGACAGGTAGTCTAAGATGCCTGTGCCCACCCACTGCAGCAAGTGGCGATGTAATTACCTTGCTGCTCATCTACCCATGGTGGAAGGAAAGAAAATTGGATGATCTATGGCTTGCTTAAGTGCAGTGTTTAAACTGACCCTGTGATGAGAAGAATAGATGACCTGCCAGAGCTTACCTCTCCATCTGGATGTGCTGGATTCCTTGTCTGTCATATTAAACTGTTCTTTGAGGAAGAGTTTCACCTACACTGGCTTAAAGCAGAGTTCCACCCAAAAATTGAACTTGCGCTTTTTGGAACCCTCCCCCCTCCGGTGTAGCATTTGCCACCTTTCAGGGGGGAGGGGGGTGCAGATACCTGTATAATGCAGGTATTTGCACCCACTTCCCACGAGAGTCACTCCACTTCTCATCCCCTCCGCTGCCTTCTGGGAAACACACTGGTCCCAGGAGATGGCGGGGACCACTGGGATAGTGCCACGCTACTCGTGCCTGCGCAGTAGGGAACCGAGCAGTGAAGGCACAAGGCTTCACTTCTTGATTCCCTCACCAAGGATGGCGGCGGGGGCAGCAGAGCGACAAACGATTGCTCGTCTTCTGCTGCCGACATCGCAGGTGCCTTGGACAGGTAAGTGTCCATTTATTAAAAGTCAGCAGCTGCAGTATTTGTAGCTGCTGGCTTTTAATAAAAAAAATAGCAGGACCTCTGCTTTAATGCTTTTAACAAACGAGCAATGCAGTGAGTACCAAAGCCAGAGGAGCAACATGACAGCCAGGGAATTTGGTAGAGAGCTCAGCAGTATTCCACATCTCCATCCTCTGGCGTACTCTGGTGGAACAAAAAATAGAAGGCAGTGCAGCGCAAACCGAATATAAACAATAGGTGTGTGTATATATGTGAAAAAATAATAATAATAATTTAATAAAGTCCAAAAGAAGGAAAAATATATATCCAGTGATCCAATTTCTGGGACTCTTCACCACGTGACTTAAAGCACACCATAAATTAAAACGTGATCCCTCCACCGATTAAATTGGGTACTGTCATCTCAGCATAAGACCACTGCGTTACCAGATGGTCAAATAAGCTTATGTTTATCATCCAAGAAAAAACCGCAAGCAGCACAGTGATGGTATATCTTCCAATGGAACAGCCAAAGAACACCAGGGGGCACAATGAAATTCCAGATCCTCAGTATGACAGCCTCTGGTGGAAAATTACATTATTAACCCTATTTTGCCACTCTTAAGCCTTGTACTCACGATCAGAATTTTCCGACAACAAATGTGTGATGGAGGGGTTTTGTCGGATAATCCGTTTGTTTGTATGCTCCACCGGACAATTGTCGGAATTTTCGACACATGTTTTATAGCATGCTTTCAAATTTTCCGACAACAAATGTGTCTTGTCAGATTATCCGATCGTGTGTACACAAGTCTGTCGTACAAACATGCTCCGAACCAATACTAACCATAGCATAACATTAGCAGTAGTTGCCCAAAGGGTGGTGCTAAAGAGCAGAAAAACCACGTAGTTTTGTGTATGTTGGCTGAAAAAGTTCTGCCGTCTGTATGCATACGAAGCTCACGGCCAACGCCCTTCGCACAAAATTCCGGGGATTTGTCCAATGGAAATCTGATCATGTGTACGAGGATTTAGACTTCCATTACCAAGTTGCTACGTTTGTGCCATTTCGTTTTTGCCAAAGGAATAAAAGTCGAAAATATCTACAACATATCTGCTGTGCAATTTTGTAATTTTTTTAAATGGAGCTCTAGACCAAAATTGTTATCTCCCTTCATAGTTAAATGCCCCAAGTTTCTCCTATAGCTGCAATCATCTCCATGTACATAGATCAGAATGTAGAATGGTAAGAGTGCTGCTAGCGGGGCCCTCCAGGGGCTAAATACATTCAGGATCATCCAAGATGGCAGGATAGCAAGCTGACCACCGGCACCTGAGAGAAGAATGCTCTGGATAGACAAAGATATGCAGAGAAAGGCACTTCTAAGTGTAGTATGTCAGCAATTTTATTAAAAGTCAACAGTTAAAAACACCTACAGGATTAGAGTAAGCAGAGGCTCATCAATGTATGAAGTCCTCCTGAGATGGTCTTCCATGTCACTGTGCTGACCAGCAGCTGCAGGAACCGAGGGTCTGGAGGAGCAAGATGGCCGATGCACTTCCTGCATATAAACAAAGCTCATATAAATCTGGTATTTATACTAAACACCCTGTAACGGTCAGGGGTTAACACCGTTTACGATATTCCATTCCACCAACCCAAGACAGCTTATCCGACACTCCACAATCCAGCAGACACGATCCATATGGATTTTCCCAGAATAACGAGACACAAGCTCTGTTCTCTGGTTCCAAACAGAATGAATACTTAAATGGTAAACTCAGGCTTGTTATATACAGTTAGAACCCCCAAGAAACAATGGCTTAACTCCACCCACAACATGACACAATGGGTGCTCAATACACATTCATTTAGATAATGACATTCAGATAATCTAAATGAACTAATTACTAGGCATTTCACCCAGACGTTCTGACTCCACGATAAGCTATTCTCACCTGATACACAATACAGATTCCTTTGTAGATGTAATTGACATGCAAATCCACTACAGCTGAAAAGTCAGCCATCTGACCTTTCAGACTGCCAACCCCTAACACATCTCATCAATAGACTTTCACACAATGAAATATCTTCGGAGCCAGACTCAAGTAACACCTCAACAGTATGTGTTCCACATTGAAGGAGGCACTCTATTGACCTGTTGTTTTCAGAAGGAACAACTTGTAATATTTCAAGATATCCTGCAATACATGTATTATCATTACTGTCCCATCTCATGTAATCCATTATATCAGTTCTCAGTCATCCTATGCCCCTATTGGACATAGGATGACCCAAGAGTCATTAGTGAAGCTGGCACAGGAGTACCCCGCATCCTTCAAAAGTCTCTGGGTATCACGGGCCATTCCGTTACACACCCCACTCATCATTTTTTTAAATGTAGAACTGTTTTTTTTATTATACACTAGCTTGTGATTTATCAAAGAAAAAAGTTTTAGTTTCTGCTTTGCTATACGCAATCCTTTGCTCTGCTCACCAGGAGCTCCAGCATTTTTCTATAGTATACCCACATATGTTTTGTAGATAGCTGGTTGTATGAAATCCCTGCCTCACGAAAGAGAATACCGCGCCGCACAATGCTTGAAATAATAAGCCGCCATCTGTGACATATAATAAATAGAATATTGAAAATGAGCATTAATACCACGCATCACGGAGCAGGTGCTGGAGAGTTTCCCACCAGTCCTAGCACAGCCAATTTCTCCTGCCTAATGCCTGTCACAGCCTTGTAGAGTGCCGGCGATTCCCGCAATAAATGCCTGTCTCATCCTGTGGCCAGCATGCAGATAATAAGCATTTATGGGATCCTCGCAGAGCCCGGCCGAGCCGAATCCCTCCAGGAGCAGCCGAGTAAAGTAAATTTAAATCATTATTGAAGGTAATTAAAAGATCAAACTTAATTTTGTGAGAGGTGAGGAACCTGTTTTACTGCTCTGTTAGCTGGAAGATCTAATGCAGACACGGTTACTGCTGCCTGGAGCGCACCCAAGACCTCTCTCAGTATTCACAACTGCTTCGATTTTTTTTTATATTTTTTTTTTGCCTTTTCACATAAAGCAAATAGAGGTGTTTAAGAGTGGAACACATTTGATTCATATTGGGGTTTACTTTTCCTTTTAAGGCTCAGAATGCTTAAAGCAAAATTCATCTTAAAGCTCTGCTGTAACTTAAAGAAGTATAGCCAAAGTTATTATGACTGTACTTCTATTGATCACAGGAGTGCTGTTCGTTCTGCGCTCCTGTGACCCATTTTCATGTTACAGAGCTGGTCTAGGCTCTAAAAGATGCTGACCATATGGTCAAGATTCACCCGGATTCCTGGACCGGCAGCTGTGTAATGCATGTGGCCAGCTTAAAGGGCAACTTCAGTCATGTATGTAGGTAAACAAAACCTGTGTACAGGGCCGTCTTGCGATCCTCCCTCCTATTGCAATGTTGTATGGCAGTATAATAGAAGTCACATGGTGACCTAGACATTTTATAGATGGGCAACTCCTATCCTCCTATTGATTAGTGGTTACAAATTAAAGGGGTTGTATGGGTTTGTGTTTTGTCACCTTAATGCAGGGGAGCGCACTCGCAAGCTAACCCCCTTGGAGTGCTTCCCGGGGGGGGGGGGGGGGTTAGCTCTTGCGGGCGGAGCCCAGACAGCTGCTGTGGGACCCCAGAACAGGAGAATCGGGGCCACTCTGTGCAAAACGAACTGCACAGTGGAGGCAAGTACAAAAGTAGAATACAATTATATACAGAACTTACAAATTTCTTTTACACATGGCAAATCCTGTGCCAATGCCCTGCCACCTGTCGTTAAAGACAACTAGTGGTTTTCAGGACTAGGCAGTACGTCTTTCTTGCATTTTAGTTTACATTGTTAATGAACTAGATTTTCTGTTTTTATTACAGTATGTTCAAAGACGGCAACAAGAAAACCTTCAGAGACAAAGTCGTGGGGAGCCGACACTGCCTGAGGAAGACGTGTCTAAACTGTTTAAACCACCTCTTCCACCACCCCGTATGGATTCACTTCTCATTGCAGGTAATGCTTTCTTCTATGTGAATACACATTAAGCCTATTTGAATAAACATCTCAATGTTTTTGGAAATGCTAGGATAACTGGACCATCTGTAGATCCACAGTACCTGGCCCAGTACTCCGCTGTTTGCCTGCAAAGGGTTCCTTATGCAAACCTGTTTTATAACCTTTACATAAAAACATTGCATGCAATTAAGCCTGGTACACCATTTAAGCCAGCAGGCTTAAATAAAAAATGATGCGATGTTAGTACCACAATCTCCCCGCTGAGCGATTTTGTTTTCTGACAGAGAGACCCCCCCCCAATACACACTGGTCAGCACTGATTGGATGCTGGTTTTCCAGCCTGCTGGTTTGACATGCCAGTTCAGACAGGCTGATATTCACTTGGGTCGAATGTCAGCTGGTTTCTGTTGAACCGCCGATGTTCAGCCCGTGTGTACCGGCCTTTAGTAATAAGTGGGGAAGCCTCACACCATTTCAAGACAGCCATTTAGCTCCTTTTACACAGAGGGAATTTGCTTTGCTCAGCAAAGGAACCTGTCCACTGATCCCCCCCCCCCCCCCCCCCACTGAGCTGGACGGATGACAGGTCCGTTTATGCAGAGTGAACACGGACCATGCCCGCTCTGCTCTATGGGAAGTTGGGTGTACGCAGAAGAGGATGGATCCTCTTCCAATTATTTTTAGTGGACTGGGTAGGCGGTAGGTAGGTGTAAACGTTTACACCTACCGGTCCATAGAGATGAATGAACAGTCCGCCTGAAAAATTGACAGGCAGACCTGACCGTAACAATCATATGAATGGAGGATCACACTTTAAGGTCCCCAATCTATGGAAACGCCAACACAAGGCAGGATATAGCAAAAAAAAAAAGTTTTTCTTTCTGAAAAATAAGATTTACAACAATCAAAGACTTGTTATAAAATCCAGCATAAACGATAAATGTGACACATTTTATATAAATCATGCACTTGGGTATACAGTAGAATCTCATATTACGAGCATAATCCGTTCTAGGAAAATGCTTGCAATCCAAAGTTCTCGCATATCAAAGTGAGTTTCCCCATAGAAGTCAATGGAAACGAAAATATTTGTTCCGCATTGACTTCAATGGCATGCAATACTGCATGTGGCCAGATGTTGGGCTTGAAACTGCCGGAAAGTCTCCATTCCCAAGGTTTGCCAAGGTCAGCTGAGCTGTCCTCAGGCCTTCCTGTGCATTTCCGAACACCTCCGGCGCCCCCCCACCTCAGGCCAAGTGCGGTACTGCACACCGCTTTGGCCTGAATCCTGCTGGTTTTGTGAGACAACACTTGCAAACGTAGTTAGCATTTTTTTTAAAATACAATGTTTGTATTGCGAAACGCTCATTAACCGCGTTACTCACAATCCGAGGTTCCACTGTATTTTAGATTTCTTTTCATGCTCTTCTAGGCCAAGTTCTGGATTACATTGTGTGACCCTTGCAGTGACTTTGCTCATCCAAATAACCTATGCAAGTTTTAAGTGAATCTAGCTAATATTTACTAAATGCATTAAGGATATAAGAATATATGGGGCTAGATTCCTTTTACTACTATCCAGATCTTTGCTAGGAAAGTTTCACACCCTTAATGGTCCCTTGGGGTTATTTGACACTTAATCTGCACTTGTAGAGTAGTTTCTGCAGACATCCCTTCTCTCACCAGGTGCTAATAGGTCACCATGGAGCTGCCCCCTTCCTGCGTGAAAACACAACGCATTTCTCTGCCTGATTGTCCCTCTCCAGAGACACGTTTAGGGTCTCCTACCCTCCTGTAATTACAGCCTAATTGCATATAATGGTTAAGGAAACTATGTACATTTGCTCTGAATCAATGCCCTTCAATGTACACACCAAATGATTTTTCATGTATTAACCCCACTCAGGCCTAATGATTTTTTCTTTTTTGTTCACCGTTCTGGTGAATGCTGATTATTAGCTCAATGATTTCCACCATGTGGATGGAGTCCAGCAGGATAACGCACTTTTTATTAGGCCTATATATTCCCTCTAGCTGAATAAGAGCGAGAATTGTAGAAGTGCAAAATGCAATGGCTTACCCATGATACCCCGCAAGGCTCGGGATTCATTTTCTACATGGATGGCTGCTGAGCTGTGATTTGGATAGCTCACTCTGAGAATATTGTTTAATAAAGACAATTTACATTCAGCAACCATAAATACAGAGCAGATTTTAGCTACAGAGGTTTTTTTTCCCCCCCTCTTGGCAATGCATTTACAAGGTAGAGCACAATTATATTCTGTGAGTATTTCATGTACCGGGGAGACCCTGGGATACAGTGTGAGGGAAATCAATTATTGTGCAGTAATTACATTGTGTATTTACATTCCACACACTGTTAAGGTTCATACACGCCTGTGAAAGCCCCTCTGTCACCATAGACAAGCAGCAAATGACAAGATTTTTTTTTTTTTTGCTTGGCCGATTTGGATTAAATACCTTGTATCCTCAAGGGATGCTTGCCAAGGGATGTAGACTTGACCATTTTTCTTTTTAAGAGAAAACCTGTTTGTAAAAAAAAAAAAACAAGCTTAAAGCAGATAGCACATGTCTGTCTGTTCTGCTTGGCAATCGCCTATAAAGTGTCAGTACATGGAAGGGGTCACCCCTCTGCTATCCCTTGCAAGCAGATTTTCTGTGTCACTGACTGCATGCTTTAATGTAAAAAACCCTGTGTGGCTCTCCGTGTTAGGCCGGCCATACACAGAGTGAATTTCTTTCCTGTAACTACAGGTTGCGGGAACGAAATTCACTTGATTTCCCCCCATCAACACAGACAAAGTTTATGCAGGAATCCCTCCTGCCAGGCCATTGTCTCCTCCTGCTGGTGGGAGGAGGGGGAAGCCACCCCGGCCGAGAGAAGATGTGATTGTCACTAGCGGCTATAGCAGCCACTTGCAATAATTATAAGCAAATCCAGTAGGCTGATTGACCGTTCAATCAACTTGGTATATTCAGCCTGCCCACTAATGGTTGCATCTTGGCCGGCTCCTGCTGAACCGCCTGAGATTCAAAATGTGTATGACCGGCCTTGGCATCTTTTATAAAACGGTGAATAGCGTTTTAATTACGTTACCGAACAAAAGGTGTTTTTTTTTTCTCTTTTTTTCCTTTGACCCCTTACCATGGAGCGTGTGCGTAAATGTGGTCTCATAAAGGTGGGTCTTTATCCATGGAGCTACATTTGTGCTTGTGCTGAGAGCATGCTCTGGGTCAACTGTGGATATGGGATTTTTGTGTGTATGGGATTTTTGTGTATATGGCCTCCCCTCTCCCTAGGCGCCTCCCCTCTCCCTAGGCGCCGCCTCCCCACTCCCTAGGCCTTGCTCCCCCCCCTCTCCCTAGGTGCCGCCGCCTCCCCCCCCTCTCCCTAGGTGCCGCCGCCTCCCCCCATCGGAGACGCCTCTCCCCCCATCGGAGACGCGTCACAGGTTCCAGTTTGCCTGGTCACTAAGAGCGTAGTGCGACTTGCACATACGCATTGTGCACCCAGCTGTGAAACTGCAAGCTGTCAGATGGGTGCCCACACTTGCAATTCCGGCGCCGCAGGGGAGAGGAGCAAGGCTTCGGGCGGACACATTGCTGGACCATGGGACTGCTAAGTGTCTGTTAAGTCAGCAGTTACACTTTTTGTAGCTGCTGAATTTTAAGAAACTTACAAACGAGTGGAACTTTGTTTTTACATTGGGCAAAGTCGTCTCGGAGTAGAAAGTGGAACCATATATGCTGTACTATTAAACACTGATTGTAGAGCAGGAGAAAAATACAAGGAGTTCTATTCAAGGAAAAATCTCCTTGACCTCATCCCAAATGTATACACAAGCTTGCTGATAATTGCTACCAACTGCAGCCATTTACCAGAATACTGACCTCATTGTCCTGACTTCATATGATAATCTGAAGAGACAGTGATGTCACAGGTTCAAAATCAACAACCGTTACCCTCTTTACACCACTTACCACCAGAAATTGTGCACTGCACAACTTTTTTTCTTTTTTTTTTTTTTCTTCAGTTAATTGCTAAATGCTGTAAATCTTTCACTACATAGGACTTCAAAACTGTTGCTGACATTTTAACCCTTCTAAGCAAAAAGGCCTGGATTGTTGAAGGTCTGCAGCTCTGATTTTAATTTTTCTATTGCGCTTTACTGTATGGTGTCAGTATTGTGGAATATCCTTCATTTTGCCTCCTATGAAGGTATTGCACTGGCTGTACCTTGGCTAAAGAGCCAATGCCAAAAGGTCGGTTTTAGACCTTATTTGCTTAAATTGTAACATCCATGAGGAGAACTGATGACTTTACTTGCAATTGTGACTTTCTTGGAAATTTAGGAAAATCAATAAATCTGGTAGATCTAGTCCCCCTTCAAGATTCAGAAGTCTGGTGGGATGCTGGACAACATCTGCCTGGACATGCAGTTTTTGGGCAGGAGACTTGGGCACCACTATAGCCCCTCCACACAATTGCTTTACGAATACCCACTAAGAGCTCTTTGCAATCTAGGGCTAATATGGAAATTTGTTGAGATGAATGGCACAGTATACATATCAGTCAATGGTTCACTACAGTGGGCTGAAATTCGATGCTTCTGTCAGGGTTGACGATACATTGGCACTTCCAAATGCCCATTTGGCACAATGGAGAGCAGAGGACCCAGGCTGGTCTGTAGGATCTCATATAGGCTGGAACTTGTACACGTTTGTAAGCGTTGCCTTACTTTGTGTCTTAAGGTGTGTTAAAGCCATATTGTGACCAAAAAAAGAAGACGGCACGGTATCTGATAATTCTGTCTTGGGTGGGCACCAGCAATCTAAATCACTTTTTTATGTCTTGGCTGTTCCACTGGTATGTTATTTTTCAGGCTCTATCTTGGTTTTCCAAAATGCCCATGTGTCTCCTTGCAGCTGGACTCCCTGACTGGATATTGTGTTAGAGGACTTTTTTTTTAAAGTGTTTAATTAAAGATAATGCCTCTTCACCTGCACTAAGCAATGGTTTTGCACAGAGTAGCCCCAAACTACCTCTTCCCGGTCCCTCACTGGGAATCTTGGCTGCTCCTCGTCTGTGTTGCCTTGCTTGCTATGAGAGCAAATGTGTGTACTCTTGCCTGAGCTGTGTATGTATGGACCAGTGCTCCATAGACACACAGTGCGACTTCACCCCGTTTCCTCCTCACAGCATTTGATTGACAGCAGCAGAAGCCAATGCAGAGCTTTTTTTTTCTTCTTCTTCTTTTCTTTTGGGGGGATAAAGTTGACCTTTAAATTATGCCAATTTGTTCTTTTGGCTGAAGTTTTCGATTTGAGACAGATGCTTCACACACAAATGATGATGTACTTGAGAAATGTTGGACCTGTCAATGTACAATTGCTGTATTTTTATAAAGCGCTAAGCTGGTATGTCTTTTTTCCCCTCACAGGTCAAATTGACACTTACATCGAGAACATAAAGGAGTTCACCTCTCAGAACCTGGGAAAGCTGTTCATGGCTGAAGCTTTACAAGACCAAACTAACTGAAATATAGGACCGTTCAAAAACCCGACGGCGCCAATTGGATAACTTTTATTACCAACATTGAACTTTTAGGAATAACAAATAAAGAACTCTTTTAATGTTCTGGATTTGTTGTGATTTTTTTTTTTTTGTTTTTTTTGGGACACTTCAAGGTTTCTGGCTCATGTTCGAAATTTCTGAAATAAAATAAATAAAAACCCCATTGCATAAGCTACAGTTTGGCACTCTTCCTACATACCTCTTCGGGCTGCTTTATATGTATGAAAGGAACAGGAAATGGCTCCCACAACTGTGAAAACCATATAGCAAAAACTTTAGGGTCAGTTTCAAATGCATGAACTATGGCCTCCCATTAAAAATGTGCTGCAGCTCCAAAAGGAGAAGTGCAGCCAAAGCTGGGGATAACAGGAGTGCAGTTCATTCTGTACTTCTGTGACCCATTTTCACTCGACTATCTAGGTGGATCCCAACTGTAAATTCGGGATCAATCCAAAGCCTGGACTGGCAGCTGCCACTGAGAGCCCGAGCCAGCCACTCCCACCCACTGCACAGCCCAGTGCTTGAGTGAGCGCTGGAGGAGCAGAGAGCCGCTCACTGACAGTCACCGGCTCACTGAAGGCTGAGAGAACTGAGCAATCAGCGGTCTTTGATTGCTCCGGGGGGCAGATTCACCGTCTGTTGAATGCTACATCCACCTAATGGTTTGACAGTGAATGCTGCATTGCTCCTAAATTCAGAGCAGAGTTGCCACCCTCATAAAGGCTGTGCCTGCTTGCACTGCAGTTGGGATGTTGCAGGGGGCGTGGTTATTGGCATTGGTACTGCTAATTCACAAACCTGTAGATTCTCAATTATCACCTGGTCACATCTCGCCTGGCACAAAGCTTTCTAAATTGACAGCACTGATTCTGCTGCTGAAAGAGAAGAGAATAGTGTTCAAATTATCTATACAAAAAGATGGCAACAACCCCAATTTATAACTGGCCTTTGCAGTAAGGTGTAAATGGAAGGGCAATGCACATCACAAACGGATACAAATTTCCCAGCACACCTACCAGCTAGCTTACAAAAACAAATTAACCCTGTCTAATAGTTAATGTTAAAAACAGAGGCTTTCGTTCCACACGTGCGCAAATATATGTGGAAGCCGCAGTGGCTACTCCAAGTCTTTTGTATACTGCGGCCCTAACTTTATATTCTCGAGTCTACAAGTTGGAGCATATATAGCAGTAGATAAATTAAGGGTAGGTTTGCCTGCAGGGAGCGCACTCCTCTTTAAAGGGGTTGTAAAGTCATAAGTTTTTTTTTATTATCTTAATACATTCTATAAAAAGCTGTGTGCAGCAGTTTCCCCAGCACCCCCTAATACTTGAGCCACATTTCTCTTCAGCGATGTCCACAAGTTCCTCAGCCATCCTCCTGATTGGCTAAGACAGCAGCAGCGCCATTAGCTCCCACTGCTATCAATCGATTAGCCAATCGGAGAGAGAGGGGGGAAATGCCGAATCATGGCTCTGTCTGAATGGTCACAGGGAGCTGTGACTCTGCTCGGGTGTTCCCTTAGCAAGCTGCTTGCTGTGGGGGCACTCGACAGGAGAGAGGGGCCAGGAGAGCCGAGGAGGTACCCGAAAAGAGAAAGATCTAGGCTCCTCTGTGCAAAACCAACTACACAGAGGAGGCAAGAACAACAAGTATTTTTTTCCTCTAAAAATAACAATCACTTAAAAGGCACAGGGACACATTGGATGCCCAGCAGGAGCACAATGGTAGCTGAAGGCATACAATGTTTTTTTATTACGAAAAAGCAAATCCACTTTGCACTACAAGTGCAGTCGCTGTAAATCTGAGGGGAAGATCTGCTGATTTTATTTACCCAATCATGTGCAAACTAAAATGCTTTTTTTTTTTCTTTTTTTTTTGTCCCCCTTTGGATCTACATAGACTGCACGTCCAAGTGAAATTTCAAGTGCACTTGTAGTGCAAAGTGTATTTGCCTTTCGTAAATAACCCCAAATGTGTCCCCACACTGATTGACCAAGCAATCTATACATAAATATGGCAATCGCCCCAATTTATAACTAGCCTTTGCAGTAAAGGTAACATGAAAGGTCAATGCGCAATTTTTAACATGAGTTGTTAGACAGGGTCAATTTGGGGCTTTTTGCAGGCTAGCTGGTAAGTGTGCTGGGGAATTTTTGTCTGTTTTGTGGAATGATGATCAAATGGCAACTCCAAGCAGAAAACAAGAACAGTGCTAATACCAAGGGTTCGCTCAGTTAAGCTTGCAGAACCTGCTGGAATAGCAATACAGGAGTTGCTACTGCTGACTTGATTTAAAAGGTATCCAAGCCACTTAATGATTGACATTTTTTTTTTTTTTTAACAGTGACTTGCTATATATTAACCACTTGCCGCCCGCCAATGACAAATTGACGTCGGCAAAGTGGTTGTAGAATCCTGACCGGACGTCATATGACGTCCTCAGGATTCTGAGCCCCGTGGGCGCGCATCGCGGCGATCGTTGTTGCGGGGTGTCAGTCTGACACCCCGCAACACCGATCTCGGTAAAGAGTCTCTCACGGAGACTCTTTACCACGTGATCAGCCGTGTCCAACCACGGCTGATCACGATGTAAACAGGAAGAGCCGTCGACGGCTCTTCCTCACTCGCGTCTGACAGGGGGGGTTCGCGCTGATTGTTTATCAGCGCAGCCCCCCCTCGGATCGCCACACTGGACCACCAGAGAGGACCACCAGGGAAGGACAAAGAAGAAAAAAACAAACCAAAAAAAAAATATTTCCAATCAGTGCCCACAAATGGGCACTGACTGGCAACATAGGTGTTGCCCCCCAGTGTCCATCAGTGCCACCCCAGTGTCCATCAGTGCCACCCCACAGTGCCCATCCATGCCCAGTGCCCACCTATCGGTGCCCATCTGTGCCGCCCATGAGTGCCCATCTGTGCCGCCCATGAGTGCCCATCTGTGCCGCCCATGAGTGCCCATCTGTGCCGCCCATGAGTGCCCATCTGTGCCGCCCATGAGTGCCCATCTGTGCCGCCCATGAGTGCCCATCTGTGCCGCCCATGAGTGCCCATCTGTGCCGCCCATGAGTGCCCATCTGTGCCGCCCATGAGTGCCCATCTGTGCCGCCCATGAGTGCCCATCTGTGCCGCCCATGAGTGCCCATCTGTGCCGCATACCAGCGCCGCCAATCAGTGCCGCATACCAGCGCCGCCAATCAGTGCCACCTTATCTGTGCCCGTCAGTACTACCTCATCGATGTCCATCAGTGCCATCTCATCAGTGCCGCCATATCAGTGCCCGTAATTGAAAGAGAAAACTTACTTATTTACAAAAAAAATTACAGAAAAAAATAAAAACTTAATTTTTTTTCAAAATTTTCAGCCTTTTTTTAGTTGTTGAGCAAAAAAAAAAATTGCAGAGGTGATCAAATACCACCAAAAGAAAGCTCTATTTGTGGGGAAAAAGGACGCCAATTTTGTTTGGGTGTAGCATGACCGCGCAATTGCCATTCAAAGTGCGACAGTGCTGAAAGCTGAAAATTGGCTTGGGCGGGAAGGTGCGTAAGTGCCCTGTATGGAAGTGGTAAAAGTGAGGACTTTTATGAAAGTGCCAGGAGCTGCGCCTTTTAAAACTCAAGCTGCTAATGACAACTTATACATCTATCTTCACAAGGTCCTTTAATTCGTTTTTATATAGTCCATTGCAGTCAAGAGTTGCCAAGACTTTAAGAGCCGGTTAACACTGGAGCAACACGACTTCCAGTGCGACTTTCACAGGCAACTTGGAGACGACTTAATCGCGAACAGCACCGCGACTTACAATGTGTCTGAAGTCGCCTCCAGGACAGGTGACAAAGCCAGTGGCCAATCGAATAATAAGCTGCTCTGTGGGAGGGGGGGGTTTGCCCTTAAAAACTATTTTCACTTCCTGGAAAGTCTCTTCAGTCAAGACAGTGATCCGACTTTGGAGGCGACTTCCATTGAAATCCAATGGATAAAAGTCGGATTGAAGTAGTACCGGAACCTCTTCTGAAGTCTGATCGACTTCAGTAGTGTACATTAAGACGGCTCCCATCCACTTCCATCGAATTTCTAATGTCGCACGACTTCAAGTCAAAACCCAAGTCGCCCCTGTGTGGGACTGGCTTTCACAGTATGTATTTGCAGTACTCCAACCACTTGGTACACAAATATTACATTTATGGAAACTGCAGGGAGAATAGTGCATGAAATACATGACCTATATGGCCATGTGGCACAAGTTCAACTTTGGGTCAGTTTAGGAAACAAATATACCAGCAACCATATGGACAGAGCAAGCAGGGTAGCACAAGACTAGGCAGGTAAGCTCCTCCATGTAATTAAACTGCATAAGCATAGTAAGGAACTCTGAGCTGAGCACTGCTTCTATACAGTGGATGGGTTGGGAAAGCTGCATTAAAGCACTGGAGGTCTTTGTAATAAATGGAGTTGAGTGAATATCGAATCCCTTCCAGAGAAAATAAAGCGGTTAACTAGAAAATGTAATGGGCATAAGGAAATGGCAATAATGAGGAGTGAGCCTGTTCTAACCAAATCTGGATGAAGATGGAAAAGCATTGCATTGTCTGACTTTACCTTTCTGCTAAAATGCTGACAGTATGGTTAGAGCATACACAGCACAAATATTTGGATCTATAGATGGATTTGAGTATGTTGTATTTAATGTGCAGCCAGAAGAGGTGCTTTGGGTTTATTTTGTGTTTTTTTCCCAGACGGTCATCTACCATGATAAAAAATAAACACGTTTACAGAACTCAATAGCTTAAGCTAAAATTTACACAGGAGTTTGTAATTACTTAAAAAGGTAAGAAGCTTTAATCAGACAAAAACCTACTTCTAATATGAGGTTTACCATTACCGTATTTGCCGGTGTATAAGATGACCCCCTAATTTTCCAGCTAAAATGTTGGTTTTGGGATATACTCACTGTATAAGATGACCCCTCGCTGTGCCATTAGAACATGCCTCGCTGTGCCATTAGAACATGCCTCGCTGTGCCATTAGAACATGCCTCGCTGTGCCATTAGAACATGCCTCGCTGTGCCATTAGAACAGGGATATGCAATTAGCGGACCTCCAGCTGTTGCAAAACTACAAGTCCCATCATGCCTCTGACTCTGGGTGTCATGCTTGTGGCTGTCAGTCTTGCTATGCCTCATGGGAATTGTAGTTCTGCAACATCTGGAGGTCTGCTAATTGCATTACCCCGCATTATAACATGCCTAGCTGTGCCATTCCATTCCCTACCTTCTCCTGTTTGCAGCGTACAGACGGCGGCCAGCCATTATTCAAAAGCCGCGCCTCAGACTGTTCCGTGATAGGCAGAACACAAATTTTCCCAGCAGAGCCTCTGTTCAGTGTTCCGCCTATCACGGATGTCCTCTCGTCCGAGGCCAAGGATGAGAAGGCATCCGTGATAGGCGGAACACTGAACAGAAGCTCTGCTGGGAAAATTGGTGTTCCGCCTATCACGGAACAGTCTGAGGAGGAGGCGTGGCTTTTGAATAATGGATGCCCGCCGTCTGACACACACAGGTACCCGGCGTATAAGACGACCCCTGACTTTTGGGGCATTATTTTAGCTGCCATGAAAATACGGTACTTGGTGTTTCACCTCCTGCAGCAGAATTAGAGGGGGAAACCCTTCCAGTGGGATTAGGCACAGCAAGAAAAATCTAACATTCTACCTCTTGCCTGCTCTATCCTAAAATGTTGTAGGATTTTTAAATGACCCTGCACACCTGAGTACAGCTACTAGCCATATACACACAATAAGAAACCAGAGTGTAAGCTGCAAGTAACCACAACTGTGAATGATTAAACAATTCCAATCCATTGATCACCTTCATTAGAATTACTTTCTAGATCTGCTTTGTCCTAATCTATCTCTTAGGCTTCATGTACACTGCTGCTGATAAACGGTGGTTTAGGAGCAGTTGGGCATTTTTTTCAGCTGCCCCTGAACGATCCTCTGTTATCTTATCAGTACATGTACACAGGGTCATTTTATAGTCTTTTCTAGGCAGTTGTGTTTAGAAGCTTTTTTTTTGGAACACAAAAAAAGGGGTTCAGACTGATGTTTAGAGGCATTTGAAACGCCAAATGCTTGTAACGGCCTGTAAACGCGGTAACGCACATTTGGCAGCATTTTGTTTTACAGACGTTTTTCACTTTAACAACAAAAAAGTATACTGTATATACTCGAGTATAAATAACAAGTATTCAGCGCTGGAAAAATAAATAAATAAATAAAATAACCTAATATATATGCAAGCCAGCATTAAGGACACATTTATAAAAAATTCCCAATTGGACTATATGGTATAAACAGTGCAGCGCAACAGTGAAAAATCAAACTAAATAAATGTATAATCACAAGTTCATGAAAGGACATGTGAAAAAAGAAAATGTGTCCATGTGAATAAAAGTCCATATAATGATATATCCAAAGATCCAACTCAAAAAAGTTTTCCCTTAACCCACGCTGAAGAAGTCCCGCCCACGGGACGTAACGCGTACAGGGGGGAGGAGCCACGCAGGACATCAACCACGACCGACGCAGACTGTTATGCCTACACGTTGTTACAGCTGACACTCGGCATATAGAGTGTCTTAACATGTGAGTGTATCTTTTGCTTACTTTGTCCTAAATAAATGAAGTTTTACCAGAGCGCACTAGATCTTCTTTTTCTTCCCTATTACATGGTGGTAATATTGCTGGAAAGTGATCTGGTTTGGATCCGTGGTGCCATGTTCAGCCATTCGTTTTCTATGAAGGTTTCAATCTGTTCCTGGGTTTAAACTGATATGCTTTGTGGCCTGGCAGGGTCGAAGCTGTAAGGTGAGAGGCCATCTTGCACTGGTGGTGGATATTCTATGGTGTCATCTCTTCACTTACACTCTATTTGGATTCTTTTGAGTTGGATCTTTGGATATATCATTATATGGACTTTTATTCACATGGACACATTTTTTTTCTTTTTCACATGTCCTTTCATGAACTTGTGATTATACATTTATTTTGTTTGATTTTTTCACTGTTGCGCTGCACTGTTTATACCATATACTCAAATATAAGCAGAGTTTTTCAGCACATTTTTTGTGCTGAAAATGCCCCCCTCGGCTTATACTCGAGTCCTCCCAGCGCTGTGCCCATCTGCAGCCTTATCTTTTAGTCTAGTCGGCGGCCATGCAGTGTAACAAAGCGCCTCCTCGCCCGTGATAGGCTAAACACTGATTCACTGCTGGGGAACAGAGTCTGTGTTCCATCACGGACGAGGAGGAGGAGGAGGAGGCGGCGGCGGCGCTTTGTTACTCTGCATGGCCGCCGACTAGACAATGTATCACAGCGCTGGGAGATAAGGCTGCAGATGGGCACAGCGCCAGGGGATAACGCTGGCACAACACCGATCAAGGTACATGAGGCTGAGGTATGCAAATGGGCATTGTTGACCCTCTTTTCCACTTACAGTAGCTTCTAGCTGTCAAGTTAAATCGTTCAGGAGAGGTTAGACAACGTCCCGTGTACATGAAGCCTAAGCGAAGAGGATTTGTTAGGTTGTACTGGGCCACTGTACTCTCTTCATACCCATTGTTCTGACCCAATTGGATTAGTGGGAAAATGCATTTAAGGTCCAAAAAAAGGTTAGGAATAACCATATAAATTTGCAACTGGTAAATAAAAGAATACTTGTACTGATAAAGTGATTTTATAGATTTTTTTATTTATTTTTCTTTACCACCAGTCACTGCATACCACACATTATGAACACTCCTTCATCCACATAGTGTTATGCAGGTATTCAGAATTTAGGAATAGGTTCATAACTTTCAGTATCGTTACTTATTTTAAGTGTAACTCCACTTTTGTTGAGGAAAAAAAACTTTTCCCTCTGGGTGATGTATGTACATTGCTTGCAAGGATTATAACAAACTTTGTTGCAGATTCCTACTTTTTGTGCCTCTGTACTGAGAGTTTCTAAGGGGAGTGGTTTAATAAACTGTCAGGTTATACTGCTGCAGGGTACTAATGAGGAAAGCTGCTGGACCTGCAACCCTTTAGATGTGCACTTATTGAAAGTGTCTCTCCAAAATGAAATTTTTGTTGCAGGGGATGCCTGAAATCTGACTTGTATCTAAGGCAGACTTCTGGGAAAATTGAGCCACACAAGCAGGAAATACGGTTTTTGGGGAGTGGTTAGTACACTTTACAGAACAACTCCAGGTGCACGCGACCCGGTCCGAAGCTCCGTGACCGTGGGACTCGCGGACCCGATCGCCGCTGGAGTCCTGCGATCGGTCCCCGGAGCTGAAGAACGGGGAGAGCTGCGTGTAAACACAGCTTCCCCGTTCTTCACTGTGGCGCTGTCATCGATCGTGTGTTCCCTTTTATAGGGCAACACAATCGATGACGTTGCACCTACAGCCACACCCCCCTACAGTTAGAAACACAAATGAGGTCACACAACCCCTTCAGCGCCCCCTTGTGGTGAACTCCCAAACTGCAATTGCCATTTTCACAGTAAGCAATGCATTTTTTTGCTGTGAAAATTACAATGGTCCCAAAAATGTGTCAAAATTGTCCGAAGTGTCCGCCATAATGTCGCAGTCACGAAAAAAAATCGCTGATCGCCCGCATTCGTAGTAAAAAAAATATTTTTTTTGAAAAATGCACTAAAACTAAAGAATTTATTATAGAAAAAAGTAAAAAAGTATTGAACTTTTTTCAAAATTGTCGCTTTATTTTTGTTTATAGCGCAAAAAAAAAAAACGCAGAGGTGATCAAATACCACCAAAGCAAAGCTCTATTTGTGGGATAAAAAGGACGCCAATTTTGTTTGGGAGCCACGTCGCACGACCGCGCAATTGTCAGTTAAAGCGACAGTGCCGAATTGCAAAAACTGTCCTGCGGGGAGAGCTGGCTCAGGCTTTCAGTGGCTCACTAAGAGGCTGAGGCGGCTGATGGTCCAGGCATCTGGATGGAGCACAACTCTAAAGTCAGGATTTTTCCCGAGCCTGGACCGGCTGAGTAATGTGAGCCAGCTGAAAACGGGTCACAGGAGTGCTCTTTTGGCCATACTACTTTCTTCTTCTCTGCACTAGAACCTCAGGTGCAGGAATCCTAAACTATAGAGTTGACTTGAAACCCTGTTGCGACCCCCACCATTTGGTCAGTCCAATACAGACACCTATTGGCTGCTATTGATTAACACTACTGGAAAAGTATATAGAAAAACAAAGAATATGTACTGTCGTCCTATCTTTGTGAAGTTCTTGTGTCTGGTCCTTTCTAGCAGCAGGGCCAGATTAAGAACATCATGGGCCTGGTGCTGAGGATTTTGGTGGGGCCTTTTAGGCTGCATTCACACCTCCGCGACAAGTAACGCCGCGTACGCGGCGTATTTTGCCGCGAATAGTGTAACTTTTTTTTACAAATCCTTCCTATTGCTTTGTATGGCCGAACGCCAATGCCGCCTGAAAAAAAGGGTCCGGGACTTTTTTTCATGGCGCAGGTGTACGGCGTCTATGAGATGTGAACCATCTCATAGACAGCAATGGGAATTCTCCCCTCCAGCGGCACGAGCGGCCGGCGTCGGGCGTTTTGTCGCGGAGGTGTGAATGGGGTGTAATAAATGATAAATAAATGCGTGGGAATGACATGAACGCAGCCCAGCCAAGGCAAGTGACCAAAGGCACAGAACCCAGAAGGAAGACCAGGTGAAGATGGAAGTGTCCAGGCCCCGCCTGATTCATCGCAGCACTGGAGGGCTCAGTCTGAAAATTGAAGTGTACACTAATGTGCTAATATGCTGTGCATACTTGTACGTTGTGGCATAACCTACCCCAGGGCCTCTAAAAAGTAGTAATGTCAGGAAAGTTTACTACCGCTTTATTATCACAGGATCCCAGGAGCCTCTCATGGGGCCCCCTACTGACCCAGTGGACGGTGGCCCTTGGGCAGTGCCTAAGTGCACAGTTGCCAACATTTAAAAAATATTTTCAGGGCCACTTTTTTATATAAGTGCTATATTTAGAGTAGCTGAGATCCCCGATGTTCCTCTATACATCATAGTAGTAATCACAAAATTAAATGAGTACTAATAATGGGGCAGAACAAATATGAGAACTGATATTTCCTTTAGTTGAACTAACAAAAGTGTGTCCATTCTAGAGCTGGTAACATTGAGGATATTCAGTATAATTTTAAAGAACTGTTTTTGTGGGTAAGCGACATAGGGGAGGAGTATGGACGGTATATAAGTGGGAAGTATGTGCAGGTGAGGGAGAGGAATGTGGAGGGTCTAACAGTGGGCACTATGTACAGGAGAGGAGTACAAAGGGTACGGAAAAAAGCACTATGTACAGGAGAGGAGTGTGAAGGGTATGACAATGGGCAGTATGTACAGGAAGAGTGAGGGGGTATGACAGAGGGTAGTACGTACCAGAGAGAAGTGTGGAGGGTATGACAGGGGGCAGTATGTACAGGAGAGGAATGTAGACGGTATGATAGTGGGCTCTATGTATAGGAGAGGAGTGTGGAGGGTATGACAGTGGGCACTATGTATAGGAGAGGAGTGTGGAGGGTATGACAGTGAGCAGTATGTACAGGAGAGGAGTGTGGAGGGTGCGACAGTGGGCACTAAGTACAGGAGAGAAGTGTATGACAGCAGGCACTATGTACAGGAGAGGAGTGTGAAGGGTATGACAGTGGGCGCTATGTATAGGAGAGGAGTGTGGAGGGTATGACAGTGGGCACTATGTACAGGAGAGGAGTGTGGAGGGTATGACAGTGGGCACTATGTACAGGAGAGGAGTGTGTAGGGTATGACAGTGGGTACTATGTACAGGAGAGGAGTGTGGAGAGTATGACAGTGAGCACTATGTACAGGAGTGGAAGGATATTTAGGGACTGAGTAGTGGTTAAGCGGGTCATACATGGATTGAAATTACGCCAATTATGCAGAGACCAGACATAGTCAATCTATGTATGGGCTAGCTGGTTTTACACAAGTCAATCTATTAATGAACTTGAGTACAATTAGCCTGTTTTTTTTTTTCTTAAAACAATCAGTGCTGCCAGCTAAAGTTAGCAACACTGATCATTGTACGCACTGGCAGAACACAATAACACTACAGGAGCGATTCCCCCATCCACAGGTCAGCAGGTGAGAGGGTGTGTGGGGACAGGCTGGGGAGAGATACTAGTCAGTGGCTAGGTAGGCACTGGCTAGTTACAGAGCCAGATACACACAGGTTACATACGCCACGATCGTTAGAGCGAGAACAATAATTCTAGTACTAGACCTCCTCCGTAACTCTAAACATGTAACCTAAAAAAATGTAAAGCATCGCTTAGGATACCAACAAAAATTGTGCTAACTTAACTGTTTTTTTAATGAATGAAACATTTTTTTCCAAAAAAACATGTTTGAAAAATTGCTGCGCAAATACCGTGCTAGAGCTGCACAATTAATCGTTAAAAAAATCAAGGGGTTAATTACCATGAGTAATATACAAATAATTATTATAAGCACTGTGATCCTATCAGTCTGCTGTAGTGTGTCAGCTTGTATTTATATTGGCCGCTCTGAATGTAGCTTCTGACAGGCTGTGCAAGCAGGCCCGTACCTCCGGAACCATATATGATAGCCGTCCCATATTTTAACCAGTTGTGGGGTAGCTCTTTCCATGCCTACCCCCAAATGTGGGGTTTCTGTGACCTCTGGTCATCGAGCTACAACCCCCCAAATTCGATCTTAGAAAAAAAAATTCTTAAAAAAAAAAAAATTTTTTTTTTTTTTTTTTGGGCAAATGGGCCTATCTTGAGAAAGGGGCCTGGAGCTGCAGCTCCATCAGCCCCATTGTTAATCCGGCCCTGTCTAGCAGGTAGGCATTTTTCATCCAATTTGCCCAGGGTTGATATGTACATGGATTGGAATGCTATTTTTGGTCTTACTATAGATTGATTTTTTGACTGTAGCAGACCGTTGATAGTTTCATAGTGTGTCTGAAATCTTTTTCAATTATGAGACACATATATCTATTTGCCTTTTTCATTTTATCTTTATCTATTATAGAGATATTTGCAAATTTTGAAAATATATTCCTGAAGAAGCGGTTACTCTGTGAAACATGTAGAGGCGGAACTGTCAAGGGACGAACATCAAATCCCCTCCTACACAGATGGTTACACGTCTGTCTATACAGTTCCTATTTTCAGCGTACCATGAAACCATGTGTACCATGAAAGTCCAAAGTTGCCTTAAAATCTCTGCTTTTTTGCCTAACCTATTGGCTGCTGAGTGTTAGTGCAAAGAGGTCCTGAGCTGGACATTTATCAAGGGTTAGCAGGGACAGAGGAACATTTACCAGGGTCTGGAGTGGATTAGTGGAAATGAAGATACAAGTCTCATGAAATAAAAACAGCATCTCAGAGCAAGCAAGCCAGGATCTCACAAACTACCCTGCACTTTCTCTGATCAACAGTCGTCAATAGCTGAAATGAGATTATAGGAGGTGGAAAGTGTATATTTATTTTAAAGGGGTTGTAAAGGTAAAAAAAAAAATTTTTTAAATAGCTTCCTTTACCTTAGTGCAGTCCTCCTTCACTTACCTCATCCCTCCATTTTGCTTTTAAATGTCCTTATTTCTTCTGAGAAATCCTCACCTCCTGTTCTTCTGTCTGTAACTCCACACAGTAATGCAAGGCTTTCTCCCTGGTGTGGAATGTCGTGCTAGCCCCCTCCCTTGGATTACAATTGAGTCAGGACGCCCACCAACACACAGCTCCTTTCTCTATCTGCAACGTAGAGAGTGTCCTGACTCTCCAGTAGTCCAAGGGAGGGGGTGAGCATGACACTCCACACCAGGGAGAAAGCCTTGCATTACTGTGTGGAGTTACAGACAGAACAGGAAGTGAGGATTTCTCAGAAGAAATAAAGGTAAACGAAGGTGCACTAAGGTAAAGGAAGCTATTTAGGAAAAAAGATTTTACCTTTACAACCCCTTTAACTTTCTATTGCTGATTTTTGCACGTTGGGCTTACAATGTTGAGTGTTGATTCCCACTATATGTGCAGGGAAGACGGTATCTAGGTAACTTGGCCTGCTTGGCTTGTGGTAGAAGTAGGGGCTCTCCCCTCCCCCCGGAAGGTGGTATTGGGGGGGTTCCCCCTCCCCCTTTTTTTTCTTTCCCCCCCTTTCGCTTTTTAACAGAGAAGGGAAAGGGGAGGGGAAAGAGAGAATATTTGAGAAGTCACACGATTTAAAGGGTGAGAAGTACACGATGCACTTAAATAAAATAGGCTGGGGGAGTTGAGGGGTTTCTCTCCCCTCGCCCCCCCCCCCCCTTTTTTTTTTTTTTTTTTTTTTTTTTTTTTTGAGGTATATAGGCACACAGGCAATGGGGTAAGAGCTTTTACTCTTGTCCCCCCTCATAACAATAGATAGTGGACACGGGCACTAAAGGACCAGAAATGGAAATCCAGCACTTAGCACAAAGGGGGAAAGGGAAGGGGAGGGAGGGGAACAATATATTTTTGGGGGGGATGGGGAGGAAAGGGTAAAGGCGGAGGAGAGAGTAAGGCCGGAATCACACTAGTGCGGTGCGAATTTCAGCTCTCTTATCTCTGCAGAGAGATAAGAGAAGTGTTCAGCAGATTTGCAACGTTTTAGATGCGAATTTGGAGACCTGGGAGAAGTTACGGGTGAGAGGAGAGTGGGGGAGAAGTGTATTGAGCTGAATAAGAGAAATTCCTGAAGAGAACTGAACACATCTGCGAATCAGCTGTGTACCCATAGAAGATAATGGGCTTGAATTCGCACCTGAGCCACACCGCAATGCCTAAAAGACGCACACGGTTTTACTGCAATGCGCAGTGCGAATGCATCGCACATATGTGAACCAGCCTCATTGAAAACAATGTATTTAGAAATGTTCTGCGTATTGGATGCTGTTTAAGCCGCACTCAATTCGCATAGGTGTGAACCTGGCCTAAAAGATCAGAAGGACGCAGGATTGACCCATATTGTTTTATGTGAAGTTGTTTTTGTTATTTATGTATATGAAATGTTGAACCTATTTTAAATGTGAAAATTTCTTTTGTACGCTTACTGGCAATGAAATGTAAAATATATATGTGTTTTAAAAAATGTAATAAAAACAAATTGAAAACATTGGATAATTAATAACTAATGCATGCAAAAAAATAAGTAATGTGTATGGTACAGCTAGTTTTTAAAACCAGTTACAAAAAGACCGTAATATAATAAAATTAGAGCACAAAATAATGCCTGTTCACTGCCGATAATTTAAATTCCATCTGCCACTCATATTACAGCAAAGAAAATCAAAACACCAATTTCAGTAATCTTCAATGCATTCACGTGTGTGTGACAGCAGAGCAATTACAGGGTCCTTCCACCAGGTGGTGCTGGACAGCTCAGATAGCTGCTCAACAATCCATTGTTCCTCCAGCCAGAAAGCTTTTTGGAAACCAGAATTGATTGTAACCATTTACTAAGTTCTTGAGTAAATTTCCGTGTACCTGAATAGAAAATGTACCTGTCATTTCAATGCTTTCTTTTGCTGGAAAAAAATAAAATATATATATAATAAGATGGGATTTTTTTTTTTTTTTTAAGAAGCACTATAGTAATAACGTATTTAAGGCTTAACAAGTAACAGACCGCATCATCTGACATCTTTAATCAAGACAACTGTCTGCTTGAGATTATTTTGGTGGTCTAGTGATCCAAAAAGTCAGACAATCACAGCTGTGTATGCCAGACAGACTGTGGCAGGAGGAACTGCAGTTCATTAAAGGTAATTGTACCCGACTCATCTTACTGTCTATAGAGCGCACCTGTACGCTAATCTGAAATGCACATTGTATTTGGGTCTTCTAATGATGGATCATTTAGCACACTGTGAAACGGTTGCCATTAAACTCTTTACTGGTCCAATATTCTTGTTTCTTTAAAGAGTTTATTTTTTTATTTTTTTTACTTTATATTTTATTGAATTTTATATTGCACTTACATGGTTAACAAGGAAAGACTTAGGCCCCGTACACACGACCGAGGAACTCGACGTGCCAAACACATCGAGTTCCTCGTCGAGTTCAGTGTGGAAGCCGCCGAGGAGCTCGCCGGGCCGACTTTCCTCATTGAACAACGAGGAAATAGAGAACATGTTCTCTTTTCGGCTCGACGGGTTCCTCGCTGAAAACTGTATACACGACCGAGTTTCTCGCCAGAATCCAGCTCCGACCGAGTTTCTGGCTGAATTCTGCCGAGAAACTCGGTCGTGTGTACGGGGCCTAAGAAAAACATCGTCAAGGAGCAGCATACTCCTCACCCAAATACAAAAGAGAAAAAACAGACATATATATATATATATATATATATATATACTTTGCCCTATTTACCCTTAACTTTATCTTCAGCTATTTCTACTACCCCTTTCCCCCCATCCTTCTACTCACCCCCTCTCTATATTTTACCGTCCCCATTAATTCCCCTTCCACCTCACTGCGTACTCTTAAAGGGTTAGTAAGGGAATTTTTTTTTTTCATTTAAAATAACAAACATGTCATACTTCCCTCCACTGTGCAGTTCGTTTTGCACAGAGTGGCCCCGATCCACGTCTTCTGGGGGTACCTCGGCGGCTGTCTCTGGTCCTGCCCGCAAGTACTGACCACAGTCATGCGAGAGATCTCGCATGGTGGTGAGTAATTACGGGCGCGCTCCCGTGATACAGTGAGCGGCCATAGCCACGTCACTGGATGTGATTGACAGCAGCGCCAGCCAATGGCTGCGCTGCTCTCAATTCATCCGCTCTAGCCAATCAGCGGCCATGCTAAGCGACGAAGAGGATTTTGGGACCGCGCGCGGGACTTTCGAGGGGTCAGGTAAGTAAAACGGGGGCTCGGGGGGGGGGGGGGTGTCATCGGATGTTTTTTCACCTTAATGCATAGATTGCATTAAGGTGAATTTTTTTTCTTTCTTTACAATTCCTTTTATTTCACCATATTTCTTCGTTGGCTTGAACTTTTCCCACTCTTACCATCTTTTTGAAAACCCCTCCCTTGTGTCTTCGTAGCAATGTCTTTAGGTATTCCATATTCTGTATCTCTTCTATTTTATCAAACCATTCGCCTATCTTTGGGCTCTCTACTTCTTTCCAATTTTTCGGAATTAAACTTTTTGCTGCATTGAGCATGTGTATTGTCATTGAGTTTTTATATTCCTTTATCGGAATATCTACTCCGTGAAATAGACATGTCCAAGGTTCCTCAGACAGATCTATCTTAGTAATCTCTTTGATATATCTTAATACTTCCTTCCAGTACGTCGCTATCTTGGGTCAACCCCATCATATGTGTGCCATAGTCCCCACCTGTCCTCACCACCGCCAACACTCCGTTGTTTGTCCTATTTGATGAATTTAATGGTATTTGTTCATTATATGTTTAAAGGAGTTGTAAATGAAAACATTTTTTCACCATAATGCAATCTATGCATTAAGGTGAAAAAACATCGCATAACGCCGCCCAACCGAGCCCCCGTTATACTTACCTGACCCCTCTAAAGTCCCCCGCGGTTCCAGAGATCCTCTTCGCTGCTCAGCCTGGCCGTTGATTGGCTAGAGCGGATGGGATTGAGAGCAGCGCAGCCATTGGCTGGCGCTGCTGTCAATCACATCCAGTGACGTGGCGCGCAGAGGGGCAGGGCCGAGTGATGCAGTAAGCGGCTATGGCCGCTCGCTGTATCACGGCAGTGCACCCGCAATTAGTGACCACCATGCGAGCTCTCGCATGACAATGGTTACTAATTGCGGGGAGGACCAGAGACAGCCGCCGTGGGACCCCAGAAGACGTGGATCGGGGCCACTCTGTGCAAAACGAACTGCACAGTGGAGGTAAGTATCACATGTTTGTTATTTTAAACAAAAACATTTTTTTCCTGTACAAACGCTTTAACCACTTCCTTACTGGGCACATATACCCCTTCCTGACCAGGTGAAATTTCAGCTTGTGGCACTGCATCACTTTAACTGACAATTGCGCGGTCGTGCGACGTGGCTCCCAAACAAAATTGACGTCCTTTTTTCCCCACAAATAGAGCTTTCTTTTGGTGGTATTTGATCACCTCTGCGGTTTTTATTTTTTGCGCTATAAACAAAAATAGAGCGACAATTTTGAAAAAAAAAACAATATTTTTTACTTGTTGCTATAATAAATAGCCCAATTTTTTAAAAAAAAAACTTTTTTTTTCTCAGTCTAGCCGATACGTATTCTTCTACATATATTTGGGGAAAAAAAAAAAATCGCAAGAAGCGTCTGGTTTGCGCAAAAGTTATTGCGCTTACAAAATAGGGGACAGAATTATTATTATTTTTTATTATTTTTTATTTTACTACTAATGGCGGCGATCAGCATTTTTTTCGTGACTGCGACGTTATGGCGGACACATCGGACACTTTTGACACATTTTTGGCGCCATTCACATTTATACAGTGACAGTGCTATAAATATGCACTAATTACTGTATAAATGTGACTGGCATTGAAGGGGTTAACACTAGGGGGTGAGGAAGGGGTTAAATGTGTACCCTAAATTGTGTTCTAACTGTAGGTGGAGAGGGGGTGACTGGGGGAGGTGACCGATCTGTGTCCCTATGTACAAGGGACACAGATCGGTCTCCTCTCTCCCCTGACAGCATGTGGAGCTCTGTGTTTACACACAGAGCTCCACATCTTGTCCCTGTAGCCGCCAATCGCGAGTCCCTGGCGGACATCACGGCCGCCAGGCACTCGCATCGGCATCTCAGCGATGCGGCGAGCACGCGCGCGCCGCCGTCGGACGCGGGCGCGCCCGCGCCACTGGATGCGTGCGCAGGCCGTGTTTTTACGGCCTGTTAGAGATTGAGAACCACCCCGCGGCCGTATAAAGTCGTACGGCCGTCGGGTAGTGGTTAAGCAATGTTTTTGCTAAGACATGCAGCATAGAATTGATGCTTTATTACTCCTTTTCCCTCAATAAAAGACTATGGGGTTGATTTACTAAAACCGGAGAGTGTTAAATCTGGTGCAGCTCTCCATGGTAGCCAATCGGCTTTTAATTTCAGGTTGTTCAATTAAGCTTTGACAATACCACCTGGTTGGTTTCTATGCACAGCTGCACCAGATTTTGCACTCTTCAGTTTTAGTAAATCCACCCCTATGGGGGTTATTTACGAAAGGCAAATCCACTTTGCACTACAAGTGCAAACTGCACTTGGAAGTGCAGTCGCTGTAGATCTGAGTGGTACAGGCAAGAAAAATAAGCAGTATTTTAGCTTGCACATGATTGGATGATAAAATCAGCAGAGCTTTCCCTCATTTCAGATCTACCCCTCAGATCTACAGCGACTGCACTTCCAAGTGCAATTTCAAGTGCACTTGTAGTGCAAAGTGGATTTGCCTTTCCTAAATAAGCCCCCTATGGGTCAGTTTAGAACCACAATGACTGGATAAACACAATGCACCCTTGAAGTAGACAACTTGTAAGTAATCTCAGCAGTCTCCCAGCAAGGATTCTGTCTGTGCTTGCTAATATACAGATAGCCACTAGAGGGCCAATCTGAAATGTGTATATACAAATAAACACACCACAGCAAGCAGAATAAAAGCTTTACCATACCCTAACATTGTACTTGTATTTCTATCCATCCATTTCTGAGATTTGTACAGTTCTGCCACACAGCATGGTTCAGTCTGGCTGGGCAGAAGACCGGATCTGTATATGCATCAGTTAATTTTTATTTAAAGAGGAAGTAAATCTGATGGGGTTTACTTCCTCTATCTTTCCCTGCAAAGGTAAAGCATAATGGGCTACTATGCATCGCATAGTAGCCCATTATGTGACACTTACCTGCAGTAAAAGCCCGCAATGTCACCGTCTTCCACGCTGGCAGCGAGCGTCCATCTTTACCCCTCTTCTTCTGGGGGCCGCGAACTCCGGCTCTCTGACTGGCTGGAGTCGCGTCATGTCACTCCCGCACATGCATGCGGGAGCCGCTTTTCACGGCATGACCCCGGTTTGAGACGGCACACCATGCCCTTTCAAGACGGCGCATGTGCTGTTGAAGTTGTCGCTCGGGGAAATTGCAAATATCTCAGAGACGTGTAGGTCTTGGAGATATTGCAAGCACCTACAGGTAAGCCTTAACCTAGGGGGCGTTCCTTGCGACGTCATTTGAAGCAATGCACACTGGGATATGTACACGGACGGCGCATGCGCCGTTCGTAAAACACGTCAATCACGTCAGGTCATCACATATTCGCATAAAACACGCCACCCTTCCACATTTGAGTTACGCGGGTTTACGCCGGCCCCATTTATGCTACGCCGCCGCAACTTACGGAGCAAGTGCTTTGTGAATACTGCACTTGCTCCTGTAAGTTGCGGCAGCGTAGCGTAAATACGATACGCTGCGCCGCCGTAAGAAGGGGCGCAGCTACCTGAATCTAGCCCTTAGAGTTTAGTTCTTGGTGGCTGGCAATTCCTTTTATAGGACCCGCTCCAATGGTCTCAGTGGAAATGTCAATCCCTGTCTCCTGGTGGCACCTCTAGGAGAAAGGGGTTACAGGCTTCCTTAAGACTTGCCGCCCGCCATATAGCAGAATGACGGCGGCAAAGTGGTTGTGATATACTGACCGAACGTCATATGACTTGATCAGGATATCACAGCTGGGAAGCTCACACACAGCAACTCCGATCGTGGTATGAAGGCTTCATACCACGTGATCAGCTGTGACCAATCACAGCTGATCTTCGCGTGAACCAGGAAGTGCTGGTAAACGGCTCTCCTCGGTTCACACTGACAGGGAGAGCCGATCGGTGGCTCTCCCTGTCAGAGGGGGGTGTCTGTGCTGATAATCAGCACATTGATTATGAGCACAGCCCCCATCAAAATGTGCAAACAAGTTGCCAATAAATGCCCATCACATGCCAGCCTGTGCCCCTCTATAAAGCCTGTCAGTGCCCATATCCGTGCAGATCAGTGCCCAAAAATGTGCCAATCAGTACCCCATAAGTAATGCCTGTCAGTGCCCCATCAAAGTGCCACTCAGAAAAGCCAGTCATTAGCTCTTTGTCAGTGCTGCCTATCCAGTGCCACCTATCAGTGCCCATCAGTTTTTTTTTCAAAATTGTCACTTTTTTTTCATTTATAGCGCAAAAATTAAAAACCGCAGAGGTGATCAAATACCACGAAAAGAAAGCTCTATTTGTGTGAAGAAAATGATAAAAATGTCATTTGGGTACCGTATGGTAAGTTGCCTTATCTTCCTGAAAGAGGCCACTGCCATTAAGGCATGCCGTTTCTATGAAGGTTTCTTAGCAAACATTTGTGCAAAATATCAAACTGTCTCTGCCAGCTTGCCTCTTTCCATTCCTGGTGCCATCTCTTCTGCAGGTAAGTGATGCACATGCACTTGGCCGGTCACGTGATGTAAAAGAAAATGTGATCCATCGGACCGGGTCACCTTCTTCCATTGCTCTGCGGTCCGGTTCTGATGATCATGTATCCATTTTAGCTGTGGAAACGTGTCAGACAGATCTGTAGCTATGCGGCCTCCGACACAACAAACAATGCCCACTTTTTTCTGCTTTCAACTTCATGAACAACATGTTTACTTGCTATCTCATATAGCCCACAGGTACCATTGTAAAGAGATAATCAATGTTATTGATTGGTGGTCATAACATTATGACTAATTCATGTAGACTTACCTTTCTGGCAGCCCTTGTATTGAAACACCACTGCTCCCTTACCACTGCAGGCAGTCCACACTTGGTTTGTAGAACATCTGATACCCTGCTGCACACTGCGGTTTCTTCCACCAGCTAGTAAGACAATACAACACATTTAAGCTTGTGGGAGAAACCACTGTGTGCGGCAGGGGGAGCAGGTATTCGACCCACCTGAAGGGATGAGACTTGCAGTGGCTAGGGGCAGGATCATAGCATCATTTCAACACACAGGTCACCAGAAAGGAAGGACCCGTGCATAATGTGGCATATGGCCATGTAGCACATGTGGTGTAGTGGATAGCACTTTCACCTAGCAGCAAAAAGGGTCGCTGGTTCGAATCCCGACCACAACACCATCTGCCTGAGGTTTGCATGTTCTCCCTTTGCCTGTGTGGGTTTCCTCCAGGTTCCTCCTACACTAAAGACATGCTGGTAGGTTAATCGGACCCTGTCTAAATTGGCCCTAGTATGTGTATGAATGTGTGTAAAGCCTCATGCACATGATCAGACTTCCATTGGACTTTTCCGTGAATTTTTATCTGAATGGGCATTGGCCATGAACTTGTTCTGCATACAGACGACAGAACATTTTCAGCCAACATTCACCAAATCACGTGTTTTTTCAGCTCTTTACCGCCAACCTTTGGGCAACTTCTGCTATTGTTGTCTGATCTTTAGCATTGGTTCTGAGAATGCGTGTTTGTACTTTGGACTTTAGTCCGATGGACTTGTGTACACACGGTAGGATTATCCTCCATCGGACAATTGTTGTCGGAAAGTTTGACAGCATGCACAGCGAACATCCACGCATGCTCTGAATCAACTACGAGACGGAAGCTCTCGTAATGGAAATAGCACATTTGCCACGCTGTTACTGACTGAAAAGCACAAATCGTCTCTCACCAAACTTCTACTTACACGACTAGTATTGAACTTCCCTTTAATAGTGCCGTCGTACGTCTTGTATGTCACCGCGTTTGGAATTTCCGACAACTTTGTACAAAGCAAGGTCCATAAAGACATGGATGAGTGAGTTTGGGGTGGAGGAACTTGACTGGTCTGCACATAGTCCTGACCATCAACCTGATAGAACACCTTTGGGGTGAATTGAGTGGAGACAACGAGCCAGGCCTTCTCCACATTACTGCCTGACCTCACAAAATGTGCTTCTGGAAGAATGGTCAAACATTCCCATAGACACACTTCCTAAACCTTGTGGGCAGCCTTCCTAGAAGAGTTGAAGCTGTTATAGCTGCAAAGGGTGGGCCAACTCAATATTGAACCCTACGGATTAAAATTTGGATGCCATTAAAGTTCATGTGCGTGTAAAGGCAGGCGTCACAATATGTATTGGTAATATAGTGTATGGGGTAGATTCACATAGACTTACGACGGGCGTATCAGTAGATACGCCGTCGTAAGTCCGAATCCCCGCCGTCGCAACTTTAAGCGTATGCTCAAACTGAGATACGCTTAAATGTTGCTAAGATACGACCGGCGTAAGTCTCCTACGCCGTCGTATCTTAACTGCATATTTACGCTGGCCGCTAGGGGCGTGTACGCTGATTTACGCCTAGAATATGTAAATCAGCTAGATACGCCGATTCACGAACGTACGCCCGGCCGTCGCAGTAAAGATACGCCGTTTACGTAAGGGGTTTTCAGGCGTAAAGATAAACCACCAAAAACATGGCGCAGCCAATGTTAAGTATGGCCGTTGTTCCTGCGTCGAAATTTGAAAATTTTACGTCGTTTGCGTAACTCGTCCGTGAATGGGGCTGGCCGTAATTTACGTTCACGTCGAAAGCATAACGATTTGCCGACGTCATTTGGAGCATGTGCACTGGGATACGTCCATGGACGGCGCATGCGCCGTTTATTAACCACTTAAGCCCCGGACCTTTAGGCAGCTAAATGCCCAGGCCAGGTTTTGCGATTCAGCACTGCATTGCTTTAACAGACAATTGCGTGGTCGTGCAACGTGGCTCCCAAACAAAATTGGCGTGCTTTTTTTCCCACAAATAGAGCTTTCTTTTGGTGGTATTTGATCACCTCTGCGGTTTTTATTTTTTGCGCTATAAACAAAAATAGAGCGACAATTTTGAAAAAAATGCAATATTTTTTACTTTTTGCTATAATAAATATCCCACAAAAACATATATAAAAAATTTTTTTTCCTCAGTTTAGGCCGATACGTATTTGTCTACCTATTTTTGGTAAAAAAAATCGCAAGTGTTTATCGATTGGTTTGCGCAAAATTTATAGCGTTTACAAAATAGGGGATAGTTTTATTGCATTTTTATTATTTTTTTTTTTTTTACTACTATTGGCGGCGATCAGCGATTTTTTTCGTGACTGCGACATTATGGCGGACACTTCGGACAATTTTGACACTTTTTTGGGACCATTGTCATTTTCACAGCAAAAAATGCATTTAAATTGCATTGTTTATTGTGAAAATGACAGTTGCAGTTTGGGAGTTAACCACAGGGGGCGCTGTAGGAGTTAGGGTTCACCTAGTGTGTGTTTACAACTGTAGGGGGGTGTGGCTGTAGGACTGATGTCATCGATCGAGTCTCCCTATAAAAGGGATCACTCGATCGATACGCACACAGTGAAGCACGGGGAAGCCGTGTTTACATACGGCTCTCCCCGTTCTTCAGCTCCGGGGAGCGATCGCGACGGAGCGGCTATAAACGAATAGCCGCGCCGTTGTCCCGGATCGCTCCCCGAGGGAATCCGCCCGCCACATGTAGCGGGGGGGTCCCTATCGGACCCCCCACCCGCTAGAAGGCAGGGTAGGGTTGCCACCTCATCCTTTTAAACCCGAACACATATGAATTACACAGGTTCTGAGGCTAATTTAATGCAGGAAAGGCAACAAGTGAGTTTAATTACCACCTTAATCAGCCACAGAACCTGTGTAATTAATATGTGTTCGGGTTTAAAGGGATGAGGTGGCAACCCTAAGGCAGGGACGTATATATACACCCATCTGCCTGTCTGTGCCATTTTGCGGACGTATATAGTCGTGCGGCGGGCGTTAAGGGGTTAAAAACTTCAAATACGTGGGGTCACTAGTATTTTACATAGAACACGCCCCCAACCAGCCGATTTTGAATTAGGCGGGCTTACGCCGGCCCAGTTACACTGCGCCGCCGTAAGTTTCAGCGGAAGCTCTTTGTGAATACAGGACTTGCTGCTCAAACTTACGGCGGCGTAGTGTATCTGAGATACGCTACGCCTGCCTAATTCTACCTGAATCTAGCCCTATATATGTATTTAGCTGTTTGCCTTTAAACCATTTCAGCATGAAGTGTATCAGCACAGGAAACAACTTTTTTATTATGTGAGTTAAAGAAAGGTTGAGTTTCCCCTTAAGATGGCTCTTCATCAAGCTGTCTCGTATTGGCAGTACACAATAAGAGCAAATCAATTCCATATTCCAACATGTGTGCGAATGTAAGAAACTTGTTAACTAGAGGCAACAACGTTGATTGATTAGCAGTTTCCTACTCTGCTAAATTCCTTTTACAGCGTTAATGGATAACCGCTGCCTGACTCCAAATGTTTGGCACGCTTCTTCAGCTCCTCGCCCTGATCTGCCCCTACCCATATTTCTTCCAGAAGCAATACCACCTACCAAGACACCTGCGCAGCCAGATGGCAGTCAATGGGCCTTGTGTAGAAAACCTGCTGGAAAGATAAGGGTGTTTCCTACACCAATCAGCTTGCAGATTATGCTTTTGTTCTGTAACAGGTCAGCAAATGGAATGAATCTGGCTGGTCAACCCATTGAGGAAAACCCGATTTTCATTACCATGTTTTTACATTAACAATGACATAACAATTGAATTTATCCAGTACACATTATACTATTTAACAATTTGAGTTTTTAAATTTCATGAAAATTATCCACTGTTTATCACTCCTTACAGTGATCCTATTGCTATTCCTTATATTGGTGTATGACCCTTCTAGGTCAGTGTAGGCTGCTAGGTAGACATGTGTGTCTCCCAGAAGACAGCGAGGGGGCGGAGTAGGCATCGGAGGTGTCGTAGGTCACCGCGTGATCTGTGCCCAGAAGTGGGAGCAAATACCTGTATTACACAGGTATCAGCTCCCTCCTCCCCCTGAAAGGTGCCAAATGTGAAACCGGAGGGGGGGAGGATTACGAAAAGTGGAAGTTCCATTTTTGGGTGGAACGCCGCTTTAACTCCTTTGTGGAGCAGGGGTTGATTACTTAGGGCTGTTCAGTGTTGCACAGGCTGCTGTTCTGATACTTCCTCCTGTCTTCTAGATGTAGTGTTACCCCCGAAGGAGCTGCTTTTGTTTGTTCAGGGCACCTATCAATCCCCGGGGGGGGGCAGGATCAGATACTGTTATCTGATCCTCCCCCCCCCCCCCCCCGGGATTGATAGGTGCATGCAATCCACACCCATCCACCTCAGAGCCTTATTGTATGTATAATCTGCTGGGACTTGTAGTTCTACAATCTCCATCTTCTCAATGAGCCCCAGGAGAAGATGGAGAACTACAAGTCCCAGCAGTCTAACTACAATAACAGGCTCCGAGGTGGATGGGTGGGGATCAGGCAGTGCACGGGCTGATGACTTTGGGGGCGAATATAACACCACATAAATTCATTACTAACAATGTAATTTTTCAGTTTATTTGTGCCGATCTGTAAGGCTGCGTAATATACCATGATCTGTGAGGCTGGGGCTCTATACTCTGTCCTGTGATGCTTGGGCTATATACTATGTCTGTCCTGTGATGCTGGGGCTATATACTCTGTCTTGTGATGCTGAGCTGTATACTCTGTCCTGTGATGCTGAGCTGTATACTCTGTCCTGTGATGCTGAGCTGTATACTCTGTCCTGTGATGCTGAGCTGCATACTCCTGAAACTATGGGTGGAAGGAAGTGGAATACAGGGGACAAAGTAGGTGGATTATATAAGGGGTGTGGTTTACGGGAAGTGGGAGGGGCCAATTGTGGAGGGGCGGGGTCTTGCGCCCCCCATCCTAAAACTTCACCAGCCGCCACTGACAGACGTAATACATGAAGTATATACATATGCAGGCATCAGAATAACCCGAATCGCGTTTCGCGAGATCAACGCTCACTCATCAGGGGTGGATGTTTTTGAATAAACAAAAAGATATATCACAGTGGTGAATGTATAAATAATGGTAGAAGGGGCCAAACAAGATGGCCCGATACTTACCAATGAATGAAACCAGTAGACATGTGCACACTGAAATATTTAGGGCCAAATCCACAAAGACCCGGCGTAACGGCGAATTTCTAATTTAAGTTACACTGCCTTCAAATTTCTACCTAAGTGCCCGATCCACAAAGCACTTACCTAGAAATTTCTGGCCGTGTAACTTAAATTTCACCGGCGCAAGGCGTTCCTCATTTCATGGGGGCGATTCCCATTTAAATGAGGCGCGCTCCCGCGCCGGCCGTACTGCGCATGCTCGTGACGTCATTTTCCCGACGTGCATAGCGCGAAATTACGTTACGTCGGGCTTTGTGGATTGCGACGGGTCAATAAAGTTGCGTCGGGAAAAAAAAAAGATATGGCGCGAAAAAAAAAATTTAAATTCGAAAAAAAAACGCGTCGTGAGACAGAAGGGTCTGCTTTTACATGGTGTACTAACTTTACACCATGTAAAAGCAGCCCTAATTTTGCGTATGCAACTTAATACTTACGGAGAAAAAACGAAGCTGAAAAGCTGAAAATCTGGGGCTATATACTCTGTCTTGTGATGCTGAGCTGTATACTCTGTCCTGTGATGCTGAGCTGTATACTCTGTCCTGTGATGCTGAGCTGTATACTCTGTCCTGTGATGCTGAGCTGCATACTCCTGAAACTATGGGTGGAAGGAAGTGGAATACAGGGGACAAAGTAGGTGGATTATATAAGGGGTGTGGTTTACGGGAAGTGGGAGGGGCCAATTGTGGAGGGGCGGGGTCTTGCGCCCCCCATCCTAAAACTTCACCAGCCGCCACTGACAGACGTAATACATGAAGTATATACATATGCAGGCATCAGAATAACCCGAATCGCGTTTCGCGAGATCAACGCTCACTCATCAGGGGTGGATGTTTTTGAATAAACAAAAAGATATATCACAGTGGTGAATGTATAAATAATGGTAGAAGGGGCCAAACAAGATGGCCCGATACTTACCAATGAATGAAACCAGTAGACATGTGCACACTGAAATATTTAGGGCCAAATCCACAAAGACCCGGCGTAACGGCGAATTTCTAATTTAAGTTACACTGCCTTCAAATTTCTACCTAAGTGCCCGATCCACAAAGCACTTACCTAGAAATTTCTGGCCGTGTAACTTAAATTTCACCGGCGCAAGGCGTTCCTCATTTCATGGGGGCGATTCCCATTTAAATGAGGCGCGCTCCCGCGCCGGCCGTACTGCGCATGCTCGTGACGTCATTTTCCCGACGTGCATAGCGCGAAATTACGTTACGTCGGGCTTTGTGGATTGCGACGGGTCAATAAAGTTGCGTCGGGAAAAAAAAAAGATATGGCGCGAAAAAAAAAATTTAAATTCGAAAAAAAAACGCGTCGTGAGACAGAAGGGTCTGCTTTTACATGGTGTACTAACTTTACACCATGTAAAAGCAGCCCTAATTTTGCGTATGCAACTTAATACTTACGGAGAAAAAACGAAGCTGAAAAGCTTTGTGGATCTCCGTAAGTGCTAATTTGCATACCCGAGGCGGCATTTCGACACGAAATGCCCCCAGCGGCGGATGCGGTACTGCATCCTAAGATCCGGCAGTGCAAGTCCCTTACACATGCCGGATCTTCTCCCTAACTATGGGAAACTGATTCTGTGGATCAGTTCCATAGTTAGGACCAGGGATACGACGGAGTAACAGCAGTTACTCCGTCGTATCTCTTTTGAGGATTTGGCCCTTAGTTTCGGAATTTCGTTTTCGTCCGAAAAATACATTTATTTAGTTACTCCCGAAATTCGTTTTTATTTATTTTGTTTCGTAAAAAAATGCATTCGTCCGTAAATCCGAATTGATTAAACCCCTTTTTTTTTTTTTTTTGGGGGGTGTTTACTCCTCAATAAGGGAGGTAAACCTGAATCACAGATAAATAAATATAAGAAGGTACAGAGGAACCATAATAAATATCACAAGCATATAACACTAGGAATACATATATATTAATACATTCTTTATAGTCACAAACGCTCTCTTACGTACTCCTTCCCCCCCCTTTTTTTTGGGGGGGGGGGGGAGGACCGGAAACCACCATATAGTAAAGGAAGGTAGTATCGAGCTGCCTTTTAAGTGTCAAGACATGTTATATGTAAATAAAAATTTAATAAAGAAGAGATCAAAAAAAAAAAGAAGGGGCCAAACAAGATGGCCCGACACTTACCAATGAATGAAACCAGTGTAGACATGTGACATTCGTTTCAGAATTTAGTTTAAGTCCAAAAAATAAATTTATTTAGTTACTCCCGAAACTCCTTTTTATTTATTTTGTTTCTTTAAAAAATGCATTCGTCCGAAAATCCGAATTAATTAAGGTTAAATCTGTCATTGAAGGCTTATGGTGTCCGTCGAATGTTCTAAGAAGATTTGGCGGAGCAGCTAAACTGTACGACACCGTAATCGTACATTTCCGCCGTATGTTCTGCCTACAAGCTATAAAAGAATTCTAATGTTGTATGACACTAGAAATAATTATCTTTATAAATTATTATTACTAGTCAACCATAATTAGAATTCTTCTATAGCCTATGGGCCGAGCATTTGATCGGAAATGTACGATTGCGGCGTCGTACAGTTTAGCTGCTTGTCGAATCTTCTTGTCGAACTTTCCAAAGACATCATAAGCCTTCAATTACAGATTCTACGTTTGTATTGTTTTTCGCTGCTTTGTCAAATCTAGGGTTTGACAGCTAAAAAAGTTAGGAGCCATAAAACACGCCCGTCCCGCCAAGCTTGCGCGCAGAAGCGAACACATACGTGAGTAGCGCCCGCATATGTAAACGGTATTCAAACCACACATGTGAGGTATTCCCGCGATCGTTAGAGCGAGAGCAATAATTCTAGCTCTAGACCTCCTCTGTAACTCAAAACATGCAACTTGTAGAATTTTTTAAACGTCGCCTATGGAGATTTTAAAGGGTAAAAGTTTGTCGGCATTCCACGAGCGGACGCAATTTTGAAGCAAGACATGTTGGGTATCAATTTACTCGGCGTAACCATATCTTTCACAATATAAAAAAAATTGGGATAAGTTTACTGTTGTCTTATTTTTTAAATAAAAAATTTAATTCTTTCCCCAACAAAAGTGCGCTTGTAAGACCGCTGCGCAAATACGGTGTGTGAGAAAGTATTGCAACGATCGCCATTTTATTCTCTAGGGTGTTAGAATAAAAAAATATACATAATGTTTGGAGGTTCTAATTTGAGGGAAGGAGATGGCAGTGAAAACAGTAAAAAAAACCACACATTAGAACTGCTGTTTTACTTGTAATGCCAACGGCCACCACCAGATGGCGCCAGGTCACAGAAGGCAGCTTGGGCCTTCACAAGGCTGCAAAGCCGCGGCCTAAATTACCGACCGTTGCGGGCCCGCCGCGATCGCGCGGTGGAGGAGGTGGGGGCGCACGGAGACACAGGATCCTGTGCCTTCTAGGCCGCAATTACCGGCGGGCGCCAGGTCACAATTTCTTGTCGCAATTGCGACCTGGCGCCCGGATTTTGTCGAGGCCTGGTCAAATTTATAAATATAAATATTTATTAAAAATAGATGTACATACATGAATATTGTAACATAAAAGCTCAACCAATGGATCAGCACATAAAGAAGAAGATAAAACAAATACAATTAATACAGATGTAATGCGACTGAGATGTATCTGAATAAACAAAAAGATATATCACAGTGGTGAATGTTTAAACAATGGTAAAGCCAAACAAGATAGGCCGATATTTACCAATGAATGAAAAGTGTCCATCGCTGAACCCCCAATGGACGGTAGCAGCAAGAGTCTGGCACGGCAGCTGAGGGGGAGAAGATGAACACGGGTGGCCCGGGCGGGAGCGCCAGGCGGCAGACCTGACATGGGTTCCATACTAATAACTTTATAATAATCTAGTCTACTTTGCTTATTCATGAACACTTGATACACATACTTATGTCAGACTATATATGCTCTCATATATAAATACATTATACTACTTGTTGTTCATCTTACTATCTTTGGCAAACCATTGAGACATATACATCTATGTTTACAGCTGATATCAATCAAGTTAAATACTGAGACAATTAGAACCACACACTTCACCCATGCCATGTCTGCCACCTGGCGCTCCACCCGTGTTCGTCTTCTCCCCCTCAGCTCCCGTGCCTGACTCTTGCTGCTATCATCCATTGGGGGTTCAGCGATGGACACTCTGGTTTCTAGACATGTGCATTCGTTTTCATCCGAATGCATTTTTGTTCAAATTTTGGGTATTTTCGTTATCGTTTTAACAAACGAAAACGAATGCGTGGAATCTGGAATCCAAAAGATCCGACATAAAAAATGTTTTATTTTCGTTTTCGTTGCTGCAACATTTCGATATAGATAGGAGATTTGACATGACACTGACAATGGCAATCTGTGTCTGTCGTATGTGTTCGCTTCTGCGCGCAAGCTCGTCGGGATGGGGCACGTTTTCTGGCTCCTAACTTTTTTAGCTAGCTCCTAGATTCCAAGCAAATTTGTCAAACCCTGCTTAAAAGGTAACGGTGCTAGTCAAATTTGGAGAAGGATCAGAGTGTTAACTGGCTCTGATCCAATTATTATGTTCTAAACTGGTCTCTGTCTCAGCTTGGCTGTGCTGTGGGCTGTCTATTGCTACTGGGGTGTAGTTCCTACCCCAGGGTGATGGGTGGCAGCAGTGGAGTTGAGGTTTGGGTGCTCTTCCCCGGCGGCCAATCGGGAGGGTTGAGCCTCGCTGTGCATACTGGGGGAGGGCATTTATGGGGCAGACGCCATTAGTCTGGGTTCTTCTTTGGAGTGCAGCACCCACCTTTAGGGTGACTGCGCATCACGGCGCCCCAGCGAAATGGCCTTCCAGGCCGGGGTGCGCGTACCACGCGGTATATCTGGTTTCGGGACCATGTTGGTCGGGAACATTTGAGCTGTGGCAGGAAGCCCAGTGGTCGACTGGGTTCCCGATCCTAAAGATCCCAAGCGGGATAGCTGTTCGGTGGGGAGTCCATCTGAGGAGAGCCAATGAGAGGCTGGCGATCCAATAGGGTCTCAACAAACCACCGGGGATCAAGGTACACTGAGAGACTGGTCACCTGTCAGTCGGTACCTGAAAATTATCTGAAGGAGTTCCAGACGCAATTCTATTAAGGAGGATCATCTCCGTAACCACAATCACAGAGAGGGCCTGTGGCAGAGACAGAGTCCATTTCAGGAGGTCTGTGGCAGAGATTTTTCCTACAAGTTCGAGGCTGCCAGGTCAGTGAGAGAGGCCTATCCAGGTACGCTATTCCCACTCTGGCTGGAGTGGTGAAGAATACAAAGTATTGTTGGAAGCGGCACTGTTTCCCCATTGTTGCACCTGAGTCTGCTTCTTCTTTTACTTTACCTCTACTCTTCATCACAAGTTTTAATGTTTTTAGAGCATAGAAAAATACATTTTGTTACACCCCTAGGCCGGCGGAAGAGCCATGAGGTAACATGCCACCCAAAAAAAACCAGCAGCTCCTCCGGGGGTAGTGCTACAGAAACAACAGGCATTTAGTTGGGTAATTCAAACAACTGACAGCACAGGACAAATGTCAGAATAAAAATTGGAGTACATAGGAAGTTAGTTTAAATACAAAATGTTCATGCTTGACAGGAGTGTACCTTTAACCAGCTGGGATCCCTGTGATTCAGCCCTGCATAGGAGAGCCAGGCTCAGTAGGCATCTTGGCTCTGGAATAAAGATCATGTTATGTGGAGCGTTGATGTGGTTTGCATGGTACACACAAAAATATCTGTATTTAGGCTGTGCTCATTCTAGATAGGAATGTGAAAACATTGTGCCATGTTCTCTAAAAATACACGAGTACAGGCTATTTTGATCCAGACAGTAAATGACAGTGAATTCCCCCACGGTGGTCCATCTTTTGATGTTGAATTCTGTTTGTGTTGCCCATAGACGGGTCGATATCACACTCTGAACATTCTTAAAGGGACGTTCTCATATCTATCCGAAGTATCCGATTTTTGTTGTTAATCTAATATCCCTTTACTCTGAATTGTTACACTCATAGATCTGGCTGGAACACCGTTGTGCAGTTTGGGCTCTGAATTCAGAATCTGATATATCTACATTAAAACACCCTTATACCGCGTACACACGATCATTTTTCGGGTTTTAAAAAATGAAGTTTTTTTTATGTCTTTAAAAACGATCGTGTGTGGGCTTCAGAGCATTTTCCAAGTTCTAAAAAATGGGCAATATTTTTTTCGATCATGCTCTACTTTTTAACGACGTTTTTAACGTTGTCGTTTTTCGGGTTGTAAAAAATGGTCGCGTGTGGGCTTTAACGACGTGAAAAATCTGCGCATGCTCAGAAGCAAGTTATGAGACGGGAGCGCTCGTTCTGGTAAAACTACCGTTCGTAATGGAGTAAGCACATTCATCACGCTGTAACAGACAGAAAAGCGCGAATCGTCTTTTACTAACACAAAATCAGCTAAAGCAGCCCCAAGGGTGACGTCATCCGAATGGAACTTCCCCTTTATAGTGCCGTCGTACATGTTGTACTTCACCGCGCTTTGCTAGAGCATTTTTGTTTCACAATCGTGTGTAGGCAAGGCCGTTTTAATGATGAAGTTGAAAAAAACTTTGTTTTTTCTAGAGCCTGAAAAACGTCATTTTTTAGAACCCAAAAAACGATTGTGTGTACGCGGTATTAGGTTCCACAGCTTTCGTCTTTTCTCTATTTTACAAATACACCGTTGCTGGTGAGGCTGATCCGAACCAATGTTTTTTTCATTTAACTTTGAGCATTTATCGACTGCTGTACGGCTTGAAGAGAGCGTGGAATACAACAAGGATCTACTAAGGAAGGATTTGGGAGATCTACCAGGACTCCAGCTGAAGCATCGATTTGATATTCACCCCTATTAGATCCACCGCTGCAAGGCGAGTTGGATCCATTTAGTCCGGTAAGAGTACCCATCTTTCCTATTTCCCACTGGATGGTGAAGGCACTCCCGGGTGTTTTGTTTCAAGGCATTCAGTTTCCATTTCAGATTGAGAGACTGTTGAAATACTTATTGGCCCGGATTCTCAAAGGAGTTACGTCGGCGTATCTCCAAATACGCTGTAATAACTCTGAGTGCGGCCCGTCGCAACTCGGCACCTGATTCATAAAATCAGATACGCCTCACAGTTGCCTAGATAAGAGCGGCGTAAGTCTCCTACGCCATCGTATCTTACGTCATATTTACACTGGCTGCTAGGTGGCGCTTCCGTATATTTCCGCGTCAAATATGCTAATTAGCTAAATACGCCGATTCACGAACGTACGTGCGCCCGGTATCAAGATACGTCGTTTACGTAAGACATACGCCGGTGTAAAGTTACCCCTCATAAAGCAGGGGTAAGTCATGTTAGGTATGGACGTCGGAAATGTACGAACAGCGTCGTATTTTACGTAGTTTGCGTAAGTCGTCCGTGAATGGGGCTGGACGTAAGTTACGTTCACACGTAACTTACACGTAACTTCACACGTAACTGGCTTTTAATTTTTTTTTTCAGCGCACATCCGCTTTATGTGTCAAATGTGCAGATTGGATAATAACGTTGTGCTATGGCATCCAAGGTCTGTGCATATGTTTTTTTTGCAGTTACCTGTCAGATTACAACAGAGGTTAATAGTGGAGGGTTGGCAGCTAATTTGAATTGCATTGTTTTTATTGGTTAATTTGTATCCCATAGAACACAGGTGTCAAACAAAAGGCCCACGGGCCGAATCCGGTCCTCCAGGCCATTTCATGTGGCCCTCGCACCTCTCCTGCATCTGCAGGAGAGCTCCAGCCCTCATCTGGTCCCCTACTTTCTGCTTTCAAGCAATGGATCCAGCTTCTTCCCAGCAGCAGCATAAGGAAAGGGGGTGAACTGTGATGTAAGGGAGAGTGGGGGGACTCAACTTCTGATGGTCGGGTGGCTCTTGACATCTAACGTAAGGGGAAGGGATGTGCTGGACATCTAATCTTACAGATACAACCGGCCCTTTTGAGGGCAATCATAATGCTGATGTGGCCCTCGATGAAATTGTGGATTTTATCAGCAGGATTTTATCCTGGAGAGGCTAATTTCCTGCCACAGGCTCAGACTCCACCCATAGCACCTATTACATTTTTAGCAGTTCCTCAGGCTGTGAAGTGGAGCAGGAAAGAATGCACACAGAAGAAATGGACCGTGGAACAGGTAAGTGTCTGTTTATTAAAAGTCAGCAGCTATACTTTTTGTAGCTGCTGACTTTTAATAAACATTGAAAGGCTGGAACTCTGCTTTAAGGTCAAGTATTCCCCTAAGGCAAACTCAGCCTTGTCCCGGGGGAAATTGATGAAAACAGCACAAAGCAAAGGTACCCCATATGTGTAGTAAAGTGACCCTGTACAAGATCCCTAACTTAGCCAGAAGAATCCACTCTGGGGTAGGCCTCTTATGTTACCCTTACTTGGCACTCAATAAGGTGGGAAACATGGAGGACATAATAACCACCCTGTCATCCTGCCCCCCCAACTTTACAGGCTTCCAATGCCAGCTTCAGTGTAGAGTCAGCAATAAAGACAGCAGAGCCTGGGCGGTGACATCACCCATAAGCTTACTAAGGGGCATCTGTTGTCAGCTGTCTCTCCTCTACACTCTGGATCTGAGTGGCTAGCAACCAATCACCAGCCTGTTAATGTGAAAAATTAACCAGCAGTTCCCGTCCCCATCCAGCCCTGTGATATCGATCTCTGCACTGCTCGCTGTAAACCTGTGTAAGGTAGGAGAGTTCTACTTACACAGTGTGTGGGTGTGTGGGGTGGAGGGGGGCAGAGGACACTATGGGGCTACAGAGGACACTATGGTGGGGACAGAGGACACTAAAGTAAAGGGGGGGGGTGCAGGGGACAGAGGACACTACTTTGGGGGCACAGGAATCTTGCTATTAGGGAGGAAGGGGAGCAGAGTTTTTTTCTGAAGGCCAGGTGATTCATTTCCGTTCGAATATTGGTTGGTAAAGCGTTCCACAGTCGGGGTCCTTGGACTGCAAATCTTCGTTCTCCTTTGATCTTGTAACAGGCCTAGGGGATTTGAAGTAGATTTTGGTTAGTTGATTGGGGAACGAGATTGGGGTTGTGGTATTTTATTTTCTCAAATAAATATTGGGGAGCGATTCCTTGTACACATTTGTGCGTCAGGCAGAGGGCCTTGAATGTGATCCGGTCCTTCACGGGCAGCCAGTGAAGGGACCTGAGGGAGGGAGTGTTTGATTGCCAGGTTTTTTTTCCTGTTACCAGTCATGCCGCCGTATTCTGGACGACTTGTAGACGAGCAACCTGGTATTTAGGGAGACCAAGGTAAAGGGCGTTTGCATAGTCGAGCCTGGAGTTGAATATTGTTCCCACCACTACTGCTATGTCTTCTTTTGGGATGAAGGGAACTGAGAATCGAATCGCGTATGGTCAGGCTGAATGTACCAAGTTGATCGATCAGCTTGGACACAACCAGCATGCCGGGTTTTACCTGTGATTATGGCTAGCGGCTGCTATAGCACAATGGGCGGCCAGAAGCCTAGTACACACGGGCTGAATGTTGACCATCTTCGGCTGGTTCAATAGAAACTGTCCGACATTCCACCTGTGTATGGGAGATGGTCCAACATGCAAAAAAACGAGTGATGTGTAGGGGGGTTAAGAGAAAATTCCTTTGCAGAGTGAACATGCTTCATGCCTCGTACACACGATCAGTTTTCCAGACGGGAAAACTGCGAGGAGAGCTTTTGGCCAAAAATCCCGGCCATGTGTATGCTCCTCACAGTTATTCCGACGGGAAAACTGCCCGAAAACCGCCAGACAAAAAAACAGAACCAGTTCTCTTTTTTCCCGCCGGGAAAACCAGCGTACTTTTGCCCAGCGTTTTTTGGCAGTTTTCCTATGGGAAAAACTGCGACGGAGCATACACACGGCCAGGATTCCCAGCCAAAGCACCATCGCAGTTTTCCTGTCGGGAAAACCTCTTGTGTGTACGGGGGAAAGACTGACCGAGCAGGTTCTCGGGTTTTAAGTAAAAAGTAAAAAGTCCGCCGGGAAACCCGTACGTGTGTACGAGGCTTAACTCTTTTAGTATATCAGCCACACTTTCCTATATCTTTCTATTACGTTTATTGTCTGATAAATCTGTATTGCACGCAGAGCGTGATGCCTCCCTTTCTCCTCTGGTAAACTCTATCTAAATATCTACAGAACAGAAAGAGATAAGGATATGCAATAAAGTTTGCTAACATGCTGTATTCGAGAAGCGGGGAACTGTTTTCAACAAAAAACTAGAGCTACAGTATAAAGACTCAGAACTGTTTTCACATTTTCTCAAACACTAGGACAATTTATATAAAAAAGAAATAAAAAGAAAGCTTTTTATAGTTGACAGATTTCATTTGACTTCTTTGTTTCTCTCCAGCAAACTTTCTCTTTTTCTATTTTGCAGAAAAAAAACACCAAAAAAAACATTCAGTCTCTGTACAGCTGGCAGTCTGGTGGTTGAGATCATCAGATGCTATTCCTTCTCATAAAGTACCTCGTTAGTCTGAAACTTCACCCACTATGTCATTACAGTACATCCTCACTCTATCTGCTGCCCTCTCGTTAAATCATTTGTCAGCTTTTGGAGGGTGGCTGAACAATTCAAGCGAAGGCACCAAAAAAATAAAAATAAAATTAATATAATAACATGAGCAGCGAAAGCTCTCTGTCTTCCTGGAGCGCGAGATGCCAAACCCAAAACAAAAAACAATTTCAGATATGAGAAAAGTAATTAGGTGTTCTGGTTCTCAGCCTCCGCAAGAGCTTTGCTGCCTCTTCAAAGTCAACGTGTGCGAGGAGGTCTAGTGATAGCTGAATCCCAGGATAATTGTATTACATTCCTGTAGTGTGACTAACGCGGGGGGAAATTGCTAAGTATTGAGTTAGGATGGACATGTAGGATATATTCCCACCTATTTGATTGTTTTAATGTGTCTCTAGAAGGAATGAACGCAAAGTCGTATTGCCAAAAAACTCCATTGTTTTTTTCATGGTTATCTTCTCAATGGCCTCGACCTCATCGATTTTCATTAGAGGGAACAACATGATTCTGTAACAGTGACAGCAGAAAAAACAACAATTGGGGCCAGTGGTGGCTGGTGGCAGGGCCGGGCGGGACAAGGGGTGGGCAGGAGGGTAGGCTGCCCCTGGCGCAATGGTTTATTGCAGGGATGGGGGGCACCCTGACCCTAACCCTAAGGCAAAGGAGGGGCGCAGTTTGGCATCTTTTCCCTGGGTGCTGGATGACCTTGTCCTGGTGACTTGTCCTTAAGGTTCCCCTAACGGGGAAGTTCCTTCAAGGACTGCGCAGGTGCAAACTTGCAGACGGAAATCTCCGAACCTCGCCTGGCATCCAGGCTCATTCTTTAACATCCCTGTGGATTGGAGGATGTTAAAAAAATCCACGTCGCCCTGGATGCCGGCCGAGGTTCGGAGATTTCCGTCGCCAAGTTTGCGCCTGCGCAGTCCTTGAAGGAACTTTCCTGTTAGCCGGAACCTCGGCAGATCAGATTGCGCCTGCGCAGGAACTTCCACCATAGCCGGAACCAGCTCGGCAGATCACCGGCACTGGCTGGTGCTAAAAAAAATTGGGGGTGGCGCAAATAAACTGAAAAGAATTTGAAAAAAAACCATCAAATGCTGCCACTGTGCCATCAAACGATGTCACTGTGCCATCAAGTGCTGCCACTGTGCCCACCAAATGCTGTGACTGTGCCATCAAACGCTTCCAGTGTGCCAAATGCTGCCAGTGTGCCAGATGCTAAATGCTGCCAGTGTGCCCAATGCTGCCAGTGTGCCCAATCCTGCCAGTGTGCCCAATCCTGCCAGTGTGCCCAATGCTGCCAGTATGCCTCAAGTGTTGCCACAGTGCCCCCCCGTCTGCCCGACCCTTACCTTGTCTTGGGTCAGGAGCGGGTAACGGTGGCAGGCGGCGAGCAGCGAACAGTGTCCTCCATTTCTTCCTCGATGAGGAAGACTCTTGTCCCGCCCGCTCTTCCTCTCGTGCTTCCAAGCCTACCGCTTCAGCCAATCAGATGACCGGTAACCAGACCCGGTGAACCTGATTGACTGAGAAGCGGGTCAGTGTTAGTGTCAGTGTAAGCGGTTCCCTAACACAGCACTGTTTAACTTAGGAAACGCACAGCCTGTGCGCCTTCTGGTTAACCATTTGGAAGCCGATTAGAGCCCACAGGCTCTAATCGGGAAGCCTATTAGAGCCTCTCGCTCTAATCAGACACTTCCAAAACACACCCACCGCTGTTATTCTGATGGCCGGCGCTCAACAGGGGGCCAGACACCTGAATAGTGGGTGGCAGCCGTGATAATACATAGATTCATGCAATGCATGAATCTATGAATTGTTGATTGATGGGTGCAGGAAAGAGGGGGTGGCGCTCCTGCACCCACTATGGATGCACCACCACTGATTGGGGCCCATTAATAGACTATAGAGTTTATGGAAACATCCCTAACTTACTTTGATGGATTGTGGGGAGGTGCAGCATGGTGCAGTGGCAGTAAACACTCAGTTGCTTATAACAGAACTTGTATTAAAGTTAAGGCCCGTACACGCAATCGGATATTCCTACAACAATTGAGTGATGGAAGGATTTTGTCGGATAATTCGATCGTCTGCATGCTCCATCGAACAATTGTTGGTGGAATTTCCGACAACAAATGTTGGATAGCCATGCTCTCAAATTATCCGACAACAAAGGTGTTCCGTCGGATTACCCTAATGTGTGTACACAAGTCCGTCGGACTAAAGTCCAAACACGTATTCTCCAAACAATGCTAACCATCAGACAACATTGCCCAAACGTTGCCCACAGGGTGGCGCTAAAGAGCTAAAAAAACACATCGTTTTGTGAATGTTGGCTTAAAAAGTTCTGTATGCAGAACAAGTTCACGGCCAATGCCCTTCGGGCAAAAATCCACGGATTTGTCTGATGTAAATCCGATCGTGTGTACGAGGCTTAACAGAGTGTAACAGCAGTGTGTAGCAGAGCCGGTCTTGGATGTGCCGACAGTGGCCCAGATTCAGTAAGAATCTGCGCCTTTCTTACGCAGGCACAGGGCAGCGTTTTTGCCCTGCGCCCACGCAAATTTTCTGCGCTGCCCGCGATTCACGGAGCAGAAGCTCCGTAAATTGCGGGGGCGCTGTGTTAACTTGCCCAGCGTAAGGGCGCCTAATGTAAATGATCCCGCCGGGGGCGGGAATCATTTAAATTAGGCGCGCTCCCGCGCCGAGCGTAGAGCGCATGCTCCGTCAGGAAACTTTCCCGACGTGCATTGCGGCAAATGACGTCGCAAGGACGTCATTTGCTTCAAAGTGAACGTGAATGGCGTCCAGCGCCATTCACGATCCACTTACGCAAACTACGTAAAATTTGAACGTCGCGACGCGGGAACGTGGCCATCCTATAGCATTGGCTGCGCCTGCTATTAGGATGTGTAACGTTACGCGAAACCCGACGTACGCAAATTACGTAATTTGCGTACGCAGGGCCCGCACAAGTTTGTGAATCGGTGTTAGTATGCAATTTGCATACTATACACAGATCACAATGGGAGCGCCCCTATCGGTTTTCGCTAGAATGCAGCCTAGAATCTGCGTGGCATAAGAGCCTTATGCCGCGCAGATTTTAGGCTGCAGTCGGCGTAGCGATGTTCCTGAATCAGGAGCATTCGCTACGCCGGAGCAAGTAAGCAATTGCGCCGTGTAACCTATGGTTACACGGGCGCAATTGCTTCTTGAATCTGGCCCAGTGTCTGTCTTGAGGAGTGGAATGTGGCCTGGCTGGTCCATACCCAAATAGAGAGGTCTTCAGAAAGAATAGCATATCCCTATCCTTTCCCTTCTCGTCTGGAACCTCTCCCTACCAATAATCACTGTTCCTACCAGACTGAGGACCTGTCCCTACACTACCCACACACTAAGGGGCAGATCCACAAAGATCTGCCCCGACGCAGCGTATCTGAGATACGCTACGCTGCCTTAACTTACTTTTTTTGGGTTTGAATCCCGAGTAGTGTATCTCTCGCGGCGTAACGGCTCCTAATTCAAATCGGCGAGTAGGGGGCGTGTTTCATTTAAATAAAGCGCGTCCCCGCGCCGAACGAACTGCGCATGCGCCGTCCCTAAATTTCCCGCTGTGCATTGCGCTAAATGATGTCGCAAGGACGTCATTGTTTTGACGTGGACGTAAATTACGTCCAGCCCGATTCACGGACGACTTACGCAAACAATTTTTTTTTTTTAATTATACGCGGGAATGACGGCCATACTTAACATTGAGTACGCCACCAAACAGCAGCTTTAACTATACGCCGGAAAAAGCCGACTAGAGACGACGTAAAAGAATGCGACGGCCGCTCGTACGTTCGTGGATCGTCGGAAATAGCTAATTTGCATACTCGACGCGGAAAACGACGGGAACGCCACCCAGCGGACGCCGAAGAATTGCATCTTAGATCCGAAGGCGTACGCCTGTCCGATCTAACCCAGATGCCGTTGTATCTTGTTTTGAGGATTCAAAACAACGATACGACGCGGGAAATTTGAAAGTACGCCGGCGTATCAGTAGATACGCCGGCGTACTCGCTTTGTGGATCTGCCCCTAAGACGCCATTTACACTTGAGCATAGCGTTTTCAGGCAGAATGTTGCGCGATTATACATAGTTTTTTTCCACGATTTTTTTAAGCTTTTTTCCCACGATTTTGTACAGGTCAAAAGCTCACCAATGTAAAAAGAAGAAAAACAACCAAATCTGCCAAAAAAAGTCCCAGAACTTGTTTGAGCTTCAGTCATTTTGGAGTGGAGATGTGAACCATCTTCATAGAGAATAATTGTTTTTTTTCCCCTCCAGCGTTTTGTAGCTTGAGGCTTCACGCTACAAAATGCTTAGATGTGAATGGACCCTAATTGCGTGCCATGCCTGGGAGCCAGGACCTTAAAGGGGGTGAAAACACTCATGTCGTTTCACCTTAATGCATCCTATGCATTAAGGAATAAAAACTTCTCTGTCACTGACCGGCCCCCCCAGCCCCCGTTTTACTCACCTGAGCCCTGTAATTCCCATGCCTGGAGAAGTGCTCTTCCCCTCTGCCCGTTGCCTTGGCTCTTGATCAGACAGATTGATAGCAGCACAGCCATTGGCTCCCGCTGCTGCCAATAAAATCCAATGACGCAGGCGCCGGGATGGGGGGGGGGGGGTCGAGCCCTGCATTCTGCTTTTATGAATGCAAATGCTGGACCTGGGAGCGCACCTGCAAGGTAGCCCCCTGGGAGAGTGCTTCTCCTAGGGGGTTATACGATGCGGGGAGGAGCTACCAGCTCTGCCGGAGGACCCCAGAAGTTGAGGATTGGGGCCACTCTATGCAAAATGAACTGCACAGTGGAGGTAGGTATTATATGTTTGTTATTTAAAAAAACAAAACTTTACAATCACTTTAAAGAGGCTCTGCCTGACCCAGGATGGCTGCCAGAGTCACATAGGGAGGTAGAATCCATTTGGATAGCTTTCAACGTGACCCAGGAAACCATGTTCCTCTTGACTTTCCTTCCTACTGCAATGCCGCTGTGGTCATGTGCCATCTACAGTGGAGAAAGTAGACTGTACCTGCCATTGGCTGCCAAGTCATTTCTGTTCTTCTCTGTAATAAATTGAGGCTCCTGTATGACACAGGACAAATATGATTTTTAGTTGCTAGGGCATAAGGGAAACTGTCCCTTGTTGTTAGTCAGAATTTAATTTCTAATGCAGGTGTTTTTGGTTGTGAGTTCCAAAGGAACCTGTATCTGGAAGTGATATGGGGTGGTTGTTGGATGTATTGGGCAACTGGCTCTCTATAGGAGATACATTTAGCTCCTGAAAAAAAGATGGGTAGCTAATGTGTAAGGGGGTTGGCTGTCAAGTTAGGCACATGTGAGTGAGTGCATGTGGGCCCATTCAAGATAAAAGTTTTCCTCTGGGTCCTATGATGGCTTGACAAGTACCGACAAAGGACCAGTGGGGCTGGCTACACCTGGGAAGGGTTTACATGGATTACATTTCCTGGAGCTCCATGCCTGGAAGACTGAGAAAGGGGTCAAGGAAAAGGTCCTGAGTTTATATGAAGAACTGTAGGGCTGTTGATAAGTATCACATTTGCTGGTCTGAACTTCCGGACACACCCAATGGTTTGGGATACATTGATCATAATTGTAAATCATATACAGAGCAACATCCCGGATTGTTATTTACATAGGACTGTTTGAAGTACTATGGGCCATTACAGTGTCCTCCTTAATGGGAAAAGTTTTTATCAAACTAATATACTATGGGGCAGATCCACATACATCTGCGCCGGGCGCAGCGTATGTAAGATACGCTACGCCGCTGTAACTTACTTTGCCTTGGTTTGAAATTTGCGCTGTAAGTTACGGCGGCGTAGTGTATCTCTCGCGGCGTAAGGGCGCAGAATTCAAATGGATCTAATGGGGGCGTGTTTTATGTTAATACGTCGTGACCCGACATAAACAACATTTTTTTGGAACTGCGCATGCGCCGTCCCTGGGGGTATCCCAGTGCGCATGCTCGAAATTAAACCGGAACCCGCCAATGCTTACGACGGTGACGTCATTCTACGCAAATTCCTATTCGCGAGCGACTTGCGCAAACAACGTAAAAAAATCTAAATTGTACGCGGGAAGGACGGCCATACTTAACATTGAGTACGCCTCGGTATAACAGCTTTAACTATACGCCGGAAAAAGCCGAACACAAACGACGGGAAAAAAAAGCGGCGGGCCGACGTACGTTCTTGGATCGCCGTAAATAGCTCATTTGCATACTCGGCGCGGATTACGACGGGAATGCCACCTAGCGGACGCCGGAAAATTGCATCTTAGATCCGACGGCGTACGAAGACGTACACCTGTCGGATCTAGCCGTGAGGAGTAGTGAGGATTCAAAACAAAGATACGACGCGGGAATTTTGAAATTACGCCGGCGTATCAGTAGATACGCCGGCGTTATTTCTTTGTGGATCTACCCCTATATGTACAACTGACACTAGCAAAGGATTGCAGGAGAGTCCTACTTCCTACCTGCCAGGTATAGGTGACCATGTCAGTGTCCCGTTTTCATCAGATCTCACCCGATCCGATCTGATATCGCCATCCGTCTGATTTTGGCGGATCGGATGTCAGCGGACATGTCTCTGCTGACATCCGACGCTCCATAGGCATGCATGGAGCGGCCGTTCAGGTCCGCCGTCAAAACTAACAGGTGGACCTGAACGGTCTGACCGCGTGAAAGAGCCCTTTCGCTGTGTTTTTTTTTTTCCGTGATTTATTTCTGTGAAACGCTCGGTGCCTATTGAGTTCTCCTACATGTGATAATATTTATAAAATGATATGTTCTAGGTCCGGATCTGTACTATTGCTACTACAAGTTTTGGCAATGCTACTTTATATGTTATCACGTCTCATCTTAGTGGCACGTTTCCTTCGTTCTCTTGAGTTGTATTCCTGTACTATGTACAGGGCTTTTTTTCAGGGGGAACTTGGGGGAACTCAGTTCCACCACCTCTGGCTCAGACCCTTTGGTGCCTGCTCACCACAATCACTTGTAAACACAGAAGTCTGGTTTCTGTGTTTACAAGTGACAGCTCTGCACTCTGTGTGTAACCACCTGAACTCTGCACGCTGTATGTAATGCAATCCTGATATGTAATGCCCCTTTAAGACCCTTCTACTGTTTGTGAAATCTGAACGGGGTTGTAGTTGAGTTCCTGCACCTATTTTCTGAGAAAAAAAGCTCTGACTATGTATATTCCTGAATGGCACTGCGATGCCCACTTGTGGTTGTTTATACTTTGCTCTATCTTAAAAAAAAAAAGTTTTGGAAGTTAAATAATGGAATCCCATACATAACCACTATAACATCTCTTTAAAGTGGAGCTATTCATCGTTTAGATATACGATGGATATACAAAGTCTACACACCCCAGTTAACCGGTTAACGACCAGCTCACGAACTTACAGTATATGTTGCCAAAATGGCACGGCTGGGCAAAGGGACGTATATATATATATATCACTTTGAAATTCCCTGCCGCAAGCTCTGTGAAATTCCCTGCCGCAAGCTCTGTGACCGTGCCAGCGGGACCCGTGGACTAGATGTCCGCCGGTGTCCCGCGATCAGGTCACAGAGCTGCAGAACGGGGAGAGGCCAGTGTAAACAAGAATCTCCCCATTCTGCCTAGTGACACTGACCGTCTGCTCCCTCTTATCGGGAACAGCGATCAGTGACGTGTCCCTCGTAGCCGCGCCCCCTAACAGTTAGAATCACTCTCTAGGACACACTTAACCCCTTCCTCGCCCCCTAGTGTAGGGTGACCAGACATCCCCGGTTTCCAGGGACAGTGCCTGGATTGAGGACACTGTCCCCGGACCAAGTTTGTCCCCTGTTTTGTCCCCAGATTGGATTTGAACAGGGGCAGGGGCAATTTCATAGACAGTAAGTGCAGAATAAAAAAGAAAATCTGAATTACACACCCCTGCTCTGCCGCTCCTACTGGCTTGGGGGGGGGTGTATTTTTTTTTCATTATCTGTGCCCCTTTCTGATGATCATGTGCTGGTGAGATCGGAGGGAATATTCTTCAGTTTTGGGTGCATGTCTGTTCTGCTCCCGCTCGCATGTTCTTCTGCCGTGGCTCAAGTCCCGGCCAGCCGCCTGCCTTGACTTCCCGGGCGGAGTGATCTTCCTCCGCTCCCCACCCAGTATTGCATCTTTTTCAAAATGTACGCTCTATTTTTGTTAACAGCACAATAATAAAAACCGCAGAGGTGATCAAATACCACCAAAAGAAAGCTCTATTTGTTGGAAAAAAAGGACGCCAATTCTGTTTGGGAGCCACGTTGCACAATTGTCAGTTAAAGCGACGCAGTGCCGAGTCCCAAAAAGTGGCCCAATCTGCGATTTTTATCATGACTGCGACATTGCGGTGGACATATCGGACACTTTTGACACTTATTTCGGACCATTCATATTTATACTGCGATCAGTGCTATAAAAATGCACTGATTACTGTGTAAATGTGACTGACGGGGATGGGGTTAACACTAGGGGGCGATCAAAGTGTTAAATGTGTTACCTAGGGAGTGATTCTAACTGTAGGAGGTGGGGACTCACAAGGGGAGGAGACCAATCGATGTTCCTCTGTACTGGGGCTTTTGCCCCCTTTTTTTCTTGGTTGCTCTCCATTTTGCATGCATAATCCTTTCTGCACCTTTATCAGGGAATTAACCTGTTCAGTCTTGACATTGATATCCACGCAGATCTTCCTGGACCATGTCTTTTAGCTATTTATGCACCTTGGACCTCACCATTGTTACTGTTGTCTTTTTGCTTGACATTGTAAGAAACTTTACTCTGATTTATGTTGCCATCCCAAGCCCCTGCGCGGGCCGATTGTATGCTCTGTTATAAAAAAAAATTAATTTTTTAAATTTTTAAAATTATAAAATAATTGGACCAGAAAGTGCAGACAATGTTATACTTCTTCAAATCTATATTCTGCGAACTACAAATGGCCCCGACCCCCATTTAATGGAGAAAAGGATGTGTTTGTAGCCTGAATCATTAGAGCAGCCTGAGTGACAACCATGGCTTCCCCCATAGATATGGTCAAGTGAGCTTGTATTAAAGAAACGAATATATAAGCAGGTTACCAGGCACATAGACAGATGACCAAGTTCAAGACGTGGTAAATTGCAATGGCCGCTGCTACCCCAAGTCATATGACCAATGAGACAGAAATCAATTTTCCATTATAGAAAAGAAGACTATTAGGTACCAGATCAAGATATAAATATTTATAACTGATTGGATTTTTTTTATTAGTATCATAATAAATAAAGTAAATATCTCTAATCCTAATTTTTCATTATAGCCTCTCAATATTTGTCATTACTCCTGACCCCCACCTATCCCCATTCGGTGACCCCCACCTATCCCCATTCGGTGACCCCCACCTATCCCCATTCGGTGACCCCCACCTATTTGCATTTAGCACAGCAGCTACCTAAAATGAAGAGACTCCTCAGAGCATAGACTTTGCCTACAGCTCTATATCCTGGCTACAACTAGTAAATATTGTAGCGGTAACCCCATAGGCGCTGCAGAATATAATATTTCCACCTGTCGCCCAGCCTGGCATTCACTTCCAGTCACTCCAAGACAATGAACAAGTCCATCAGCTTTGTTTTTGTATTTTATTGAGGGATTAGAACTTAGATGGGGTTAAGGGAATCATGGGATGCCCATAAAATGATTCTTGCATGGTATGGGACAATTCAGATATTCTCCTTCTGCACAACACTTGCTGCAGACTATCTCTCCTTTTCCCTCCGGCACTGTTCTTTAGCTAGCACATGGTTAGGCCTAACTTTGGTTTCAGCCAGGCCTTAGAAAAGTTCCTTATTGCAGGCAGGGACCGCTAGGTGCCCTCTAGTGTAGCAACAAAATTAGGAAAAGTCTTTAGTGCTAGCTGACCTCTTTGGGCTGACCAGCCCTTTGCAGACCCTGCCAGCTCTCCCAGCTGCAGCAGCCCGTCTTTATCAGTAACATCACAGTCTTTCCCGCTGGCTCTACATCCATCTCTGACTGCCTCCCAGTCCTCTCCGGCATACCTCTCCCAGCTCTCCTGACTGTGCTTGTCACTCACCGACAACTGATAGATGCCTCCTGGAGACTTGCCTGGCAGTATTTTCCGCTGTACTCTTCTGGTCCTGTTCAAGACACCCCTTGGGTTGTGTGGGGTTCCTTAACAGCTCTAAGCCCTGGCCCAAAAGTCACCCCTCCCAGACTGGGGGGCTCCCTCCAATGCCCTGACAGCCTAAGACTTCATCTCCAGTTCTTCCACCCGAACAACTCCTCCCCAGCTGGGCTGACTTTAGGTACCGTATTTATCGGCGTATACCGCGCACTTTTTTGCCCTGAAATAAACCTCTCCCAGGAGAGCTGGGAGAGGTATGCCGAAGAGGACTGGGAGGCAGTCAGAGATGGATGTACTGATAAGAGATGCGATGTTACTGATAAAGGGAGGTAACCGAAAGATGAAACTAGCTGCGAGTCACCAAACTACTCTAAGGCTGGATTCAGTGCTTTTTGCATTTTGCAGATTTGTAGCTGGATTCACGTAGATGTGCCTAACTTCACAAAGCACTTGCATCCTAAGTTACGGCGGCGTATCGTAAATGTGCCGGCGTAAGCGCGCCTAATTCAAATTGTGAAGAGGTGGGCGTGTTTTATGTAAATAAAGCATGACCCCACGTAAATGACGTGGTCGTATCCCAGTGCGCATGCGTCGGATAGAATGCCTAAGATACGTCGAACACTGCCTACGACGTGAACGTAACTTACACACAGCCCTATTTGCGTACGACTTACGTAAACAACGTAAAAAGATACGCTTGTTCCGACGTCCATACCTTGAATGGGCTGCGCCACCTAGAGAGCAGCTTTATATTTACGCCGGCGTATGTCTTACGTAAACAGCATAAATAATTGCGACGGGCGTACGTACGTTCGTAAATAGGCGGATCTCGCTGATTTACATATTCTAGGCGTAAATCAGCGTACATGCCCCTAGCGGCCAGCGTAAATAGACAGCTAGGATACGACGGCGTAGGAAGACTTACGCCGCTCGTATCTTAGCAACATTTAAACGTATCTCAGTTTGAGCATACTCTTAGGCCCCATACACACGATAGAATTTATCCGCGAATACGGTCCAGCGGACCGTTTCCGCGGATAAATCCTCTCGAGGATTTCGGCGGATTTTCATGCGATGGAGTGTACACACCATCACATTGAAATCCGCGCCGAAATCCTCTGGCGATGACGTGTCGCGCCGTCGCCGCGATTATGACGCGGCGACGTGCGCGACGCTGTCATATAAGGAATTCCACGCATGCGTCGAATCATTACGACGCATGCGGGAGATCCCTTCGGACGGATGGATCCGGTGAGTCTATACAGACCAGCGGATCCATCCGTTGGGATGGACTCCAGCAGATGGATTTGTTCTGCATGTCAGCGAATATTCGATCTGCTGGAATCCATCCCAGGGGAGAAATATCCGCGGAAACAGATCCGCTGGAGTGTACACACCATAGGATCTATCCGCTGAAACCCATCTGCTGGGATTTTTCAGCGGATGGATTCTATGGTGTGTACGGGGCCTAAATGTTACAACGGCGCGGATTCGGAGTTATGACGGCGTATCTACGGAGTTACGACGCCGTCGTAACTGTACCTGAATCCGGCTATTGCACTACAGTCCATTTAACATGGTTTTCTATGGAACACGTTCTGTAGCGCAAATCTGCAAAATGCAAAAAGCACTAAAAATGCATAGGTGTGAATCCAGCCTTTAACCACTCCCAGTCACAGATCAAAACAAATAGGCCTAGCTAAAAGCTAGGCCTGCCTAAATTTAAATGCACTGACAAAAATATCAACTCTAGCACCTACCTAAATAGAGGGTGCTACATTATGAAATATGTAAAAACAATATTTTATATTTACCTGATTCAAAACAAAGTACATTTTTTTATTTTCGCCATTTTTATTTTCAATACTGAACATAGTAGTAAATAATAATAAAAAAGAAATAAATACTGCAGATTCCCTTTAAGACTTTTGCCAATCTATACAAGTGATATCGGATGTGGTCAGACAGAAACACATTTGGCGACAGACTCTGGTTTAGTCAATTAAAGTTGGACAAGTGCAATAAACGAGGGCTGCATATTACATCGGAGAACAAGAGGACATTTATTACGGTCACAGCCAGCAAAGAAAGGACTAGTTTATCGAATGCTCTCTACACCGCAAAACACTGATTAAACTGTCAGGCCAAAGGAAGAATAAAATATTAGCACGCAGATATTGTATAAGAAAAACACTCTTAAAAAAGGAGACAGCCACAACGCACAGCGCAGTGATGCCGGGCTCCCGTTATAATTTATGCCTTAAATTCACCTGCTGTTGTGCTCCATCAATCTTGTCCCCTCACCTACAGATCTGTTTTGTGCCTCTTATCCTGAGAATGAGCTGAACCAAACCCTATTACTTCTTTTAAATTTCATCAACCTGCTCCTCTGTAGGGCCTGCAATGGCTGCTTAGTCTCACGGGGAAAGCCATTACTTTTTTTTTTACAGTAAGTAATGACTTTAAGTGGCCAACTCTTCTATGTGCCAAAGGTGTAGATCAGATATATTTATGATCATATTACCTTTATTGCACTTTAAATATCCTGGAATTTAAAGACACCATGTAAAAGCTCAAAGGTTGTACATAGCTACATTATGTAAAATGTTAATATTTAATATCCTATTTTAATTGATCTTCCTTCTTAACCACTTGCTTACTGGGCACATAAACCCCCTTCGTTCCCAGGCGAAATTTCAGCTTCCGGCACTGCGTCGCTTTAACTGACATTTGCGCGGTCGTGCGACGTGGCTCCCAAACAAAATTGACGTCCTTTTTTCCCCACAAATAGAGCTTTATTTTGGTGGTATTTGATCACCTCTGCGGTTTTTATTTTTTGCGCTATAAACAAAAAAAGAGCGACAATTTAAAAAAAATATATATATTTTTTACTTGTTGCTATAATAAATCTCCCATTTTTTAAAAAAAAACATTTTTTTTTCTCAGTTAAGGCCGATACGTATTTTTCGACGTATTTTTAAAAAAAAAAATCGCAATAAGCGACTGGTTTGCGCAAAAGTTATAGCGCCTACAAAATGGGGAACAGAATTATGATTTTTTTTCATTATTTTTTTTACTAGTAATGGCGGCGATCTGCGATTTTTATTGGGACTTGCAATATTGCGGCGGACGTATCGGACACTTTCGACACAAATTTGGGACCATTCACATTTATACAGCGATCAGTGCTATAAAAATGCACTAATTACTGTATAAATGTGACTGGCAGGGAAGGGGTTAACACTAGGGGGTGAGGAAGGGGTTAACTGTGTAGCCTGGGTGTGTTCTAACTGTGTGGGGGGAGGGGGTGACTGGGGGAGGTGACCGATGCTATGTCTCTATGTACAAGGGACACAGATCGGTCTCCTCTCCTCTGACAGCACGTGGAGCTCTGTGTTTACACAAAGAGCTCCACATCCCTGCTGTTACCCGCTGTGTTCCCGACGATCGCGTGTAACCCGGCGGACATCGCGGCCGCCAGGTACACACATCGGGTCTTCGGCGATGCGGCGGCACAGTGGTTACCCACCGCGCCCCCCAGTGGCGCGCGCGGGTAATGCATTTCAAATGACGTCCAAAGACGTCCACTTGGCACCTGAGAACCGCGCTGTTGACGTCTTTTGTCAATAGCGCGGGTCTCAAGTGGTTAAACAGATCATGTCAGATCATTTTAACGCAAATCTTCTCTACGATTATTTGTGCATTTAACATTTTTATGCATGCTATTTACCCGTAAAAGACTCTTTACTTATACCCAGTGAAAAACAAATCCTCTTACATAAGCTGTACCTATTTATCTACTGCCATCTCTCTTCTATGGGCTAGATTCAGTAAGACTTACGACGGGCGTATCAGTAGATATGCCGTCGTAAGTCCGAATCCGCGCTGTCGTATCTTTAAGCGTATGCTCAAATTGAGATACGCTAAAATGTTGCTAAGATACGACCGGCGTACGTCTCCTACGCCGTCGTATCTTAGGGTGCATATTTACGCTGGCCGCTAGGTGGCGCCTCCGTTGATTTTTGCGTAGAATATGCAAGCATATGAGCTCGATACGCCGATTCAGAAACGAAAATGCGCCGGCGGATTTTTTTACGTAGTTTACGTAAGGCTTTTCCAGCGTAAAGTTCCCCCTGCTATATGAGGCGTAGCCATGGACGTCGGGACAGCGTCGAATTTTCCGTCGTTTACGTCATTTGCGTAAGTCATTCGCGAATAGGGCTTTGCATAAATTACGTTCACGTCGAAAGCATTGACTATTTGCGACGTGATTAGGAGCATGCGCACTGGGATACGTTCACGGACGGCGATGCGCCGTTTGTTAGAAATGTCATTTACGTGGGGTCCTGTTTTATTTACATAAAACACGCCCACCTCTTCACAATTTGAATTAGACGCGCTTACGCCGGCACATTTACGCTACGCCGCCGTAACTTAGGGCGCAGGTTCTTTCTGAATACAGAACCTGCCTCACTAAGTTACGGCGGCGTAGCGTATCTGAGATACGCTACGCCCGAACAAAGTTACGGCGGGCTTTATGAATCTAGCCCTATGTTTGTTCATTTATAAAGCTTTTCTGAGCTGTCACAAAACAGGGGAGGGAGAGCTGAAATTACACACTACTAAAGCCGCGTACACACGATCGGTTCGTCTGATGATCGTGTGTGGGCCCCATCGGTTTGTTATCCATCGGTGAAAAAACTAGGAACTTGTTTTAAAAAAATTATCTGATGGTTAAAAAAACGATAGAAAAAAACGATCGTCTGTGGGCAAGTCCATTGGTTAAAATTCCACGCATGCTCAGAATCAAGTCGACGCATGCGCGGAAGCATTGAACTTAATTTTTCTCAGCACGTCGTAGTGTTTTACCTCACCGCGTTCTGACACGAACAGATTTTTAACTGATGGTGTGTAGGCAAGACTGATGAAAGTCAGCTTCATCGGATATCTGATGAAAAAATCCATCAGTCCGTTTTCATCTAATGAACCGATCGTGTGTTTGTGGCATTCGCTCAGTGAAGAGAGCTCTGAATGCTGATTAGAGAGAATAGACACTGCCTCTTCATTGACACAGCAAACACAAACAGAGCTGAGTCTATCAACCACAAGCTGTGTGCTGGAGCTCCTTCCCCTGTCACCTTTTTTCTCTTGCTGTGACAAAACCAAAAAAAAAAAAAAAAGTGAATACCCTGCGCTGCCTATAGTGCAATAATGGTAGCTGCTAACACAGCTTATTCAAAAAAGCAAAAGTGACAAAAAAGATATGTAAGTGTAGCGCTTAAAGTGATATGTTAAATATCAAAATACCATGATATATGTAATAAAATTTACACAAAAATAAATAGATGTGAAACGTAGATAAACAGTTTGTGCAACCCTTTGGGAAAAGGGTAATACCAATGAATGAATAATGTAATATACTTGATGTAATATCCAGTGAAATCAAAGTCCAACAAAACTTAGTCTTCAAAATAATTAATAATATTGAAGTTCATTATTTCCACATTTCATCCAAGTGAGTGAGAAAAAATGAAGAAGATGCGTGACTTGTAAAGCGATAAAATCCCACCACCGATGAAAGTGCAGGCTTACCAGAACTTATTGACCGCTAGTGGCGTATGCCAAGAGAGGTCAATCAAGGCTTATAATGACGGATGTCAGAACACGGTCCTTAGCCAGGAATTGTAGGCCCAATTGGATGATGTATCCGTAGATGGAATGGATCCCCAGAGACAGACTGGAACCTGCACTGGTGTAGGGCTCTCACAGCCAATTGGTTCAGTAAAATGGCGGTGCATAAGAAAGAGAAAAGAGAGGTGGCCACATAGCGTAACTCCGTATGGTAAAAAAATAGCGAGTTTATTCACAGCTGACAAACTTACATTTGGCTGTTGGAAAGATTTCTTGCATGCAAAAATGGGGCGACAGTGGAGTCCTCCCGACGCGTTTCGTGGTCAAAAGCACATCGCTTTTGACCACAACTTATTGACCACTAGCGGTCAATAAGTTCTGGTAAGCCTGCACTTTCATCGGTGGTGGGATTTTATCGCTTTACAAGTCACGCATCTTCTTCATTTTTTCTCACTCACTTGGATGAAATGTGGAAATAATGAACTTTAATATTATTAATTATTTTGAAGACTAAGTTTTGTTGGACTTTGATTTCACTGGATATTACATCAAGTATATTACATTATTCATTCATTGGTATTACCCTTTTCCCAAAGGGTTGCACAAACTGTTTATCTACGTTTCACATCTATTTATTTTTGTGTAAATTTTATTACATATATCATGGTATTTTGATATTTAACATATCACTTTAAGCGCTACACTTACATATCTTTTTTCTCTTGCTGTGAGGCAAACTTGTCAGAAGGAACTCATGCAGTTAGCAGAGAAACGGGGCAGCAGACAGAAATTGCACTTGTTGATCGGGATTGAGACAAGTACACACTATAGAGGGATATGCTTTGTTCATATTTTTTGTCTGAGGTTTTTCAACCACTTTAAGAAATCTACTGGGTGCTGCCATCTTGGATGTGATGTCAGCAGCCCTAGCAGACTCAGTTGTCAATCAAGTGATACTCTATAGCAGCCTTTCTCAACCAGGCTTCCTTGGAGCTCTTTTGGTTCCTCCAGTGGTTGCTAAGGGTTTCTTGAGCTATGGCTGATTGAACTCCAATCTGATGGTGCCTGCATAATGAAGGGTCCAGTTCCACTTAGCAGAGCCAGCACAATGACTGCAATAATTTTTTTTTATATTTTTTTATTTATTAAATATAATAAGTAGGGTTATACCGATACTAGTATCAGTATCGGGAGCGATACCGAGCATTTGTGCGAGTACTTGTACTCAGTTGTCAAGAACGATCCTTTGTCTTCTTTACAACACCATCCTATTGAGGGGAGGTATAGCCAAATAATATTTAGGGTTTTAGGTGGGGGCGTGGCCAGCGTGGCATGTGAGCAGACGCTTCATCACAGAGCTCCCGCTTTGATCCTCCATTGATCCGGTTTCCGGCACTGTAAAACGCCCGTCTTTTCGCCTTCCTCACCTTGGAACTTCCCCTCAACACCCGGCTGACATCCTGCTACCGTTAGAGGGTATGATGACCCGGACAGAAGGGAGGGTTTTAGGTACTCTTTACATCTTGTCAATATTTTGTAGTTGGTTTCTTGGTAGGTGCTACTGAAATAAGTTCAAATATAATATCAAGTCTTCATGTTCCCTTATCCCTGTCTAAAAGTAGTGTATACAATGTGGATCAAGTTTGCCTAAGTGGGCTTTCCCCTGAGCATAACCTTTCAGAAGAGGTTTGAGACCACTTACAGGTAGGGTTGTCACCTCATCCCTTTAAACCCAAACACATATTAATACATAGGTTTTAAGGCTAATTTACTGCAGATAAGGCACCAAATGAGTTTAATTACCACCTTAGTCAGCCACAGAACCTAATGTAATTAATATGTGTTTGGGTTTAAAGGGATGAGGTGGAAACCCTACGCACAGGTTCCTGGTGCAGAGAGTGTAGATTGGAAGTGGTGTAATTTTAAGTGGAGGTTCACCCGGATATGACAATTTTTAACCTTAGATTCATGCTCATTTTGTCAAGGGGAATCGGCTAGTTTTTTTAAAATCAAAGCTGTACTTACCGTTTTAGAGAGCGATCTTCCCCGCCGCTTCCGGGTATGGGCTGCGGGACTGGGCATTCCTATTTTGATTGACAGTCTTCCGACAGGCTTCCGACGGTCGCATCTATCGCGTCACGATTTTCCGAAAGCAGCCGAACGTCGGTGCGCAGGCGCCGTATAGAGCCGCACCGACGTTCGCTTCTTTCGGCTACTCGTGACGCGATGGATGCGACCGTCGGAAGACTGTCAATCAAATAGGAACGCCCAGTCCCGAAGACCCATACCCGGAAGCGGCGAAGAAGATCGCTCTCTAAAACGGTAAGTACAGCTTCGATTTTAGATTCCCCTAGACAAAATGAGCATCAATCTAAGGTTAACATTTTTTTTTAGGGTGAACTCTCGCTTTAAGGATTCTCCATAATCCAAGTGGGTATACAGGTCTTGTTGCATCGTGAATATTGTAGGCCACTTGAAGGAAGTTCCAAAATGTGTTATCCTTGTACCCAGTGTTACTAATATAATGGGAATAAGGTTTTTCTCTGGACTGGGTACATTGGAGATTAGAAATCTGTGCAATTTTGGAGATTTTTGAAAAAATGGTTAGTGTTGGCCCCATTGTGGGATAGGCACATAGGCCCGGATTCAGGTAGAATTGCGCATTATTTACGGAGGCGCAGGGCAAAGTTTTTGCCCTGCGCCCCCGCAAATTTGCTCCGCTGCCCTTGATTCACGGAGCAGAAGCTCCGTAAATTGCGCGCGCTTGCCGGCAAAATGCCTGGCGCAAGAGCACACAATTTAAATGATCCCGTAGGGGGCGGGAATCATTTAAATTAGGCGCGTTCCCGCGCCGATCGTAGAGCGCATGCTCCGTCGGGAAACTTTCCCGATGTGCATTGCGGCAAATGACGTCGCAAGGACGTCATTTGCTTCAAAGTGAACGTGAATGGCGTCCAGCGCCATTCACGATTCACTTACGCAAACTACGTAAAATTCAAATTTCGCGACACGGGAACGACGGGTATACGTAACATGGGCTGCCCCTGCTAATAGCAGGGGCAGCCTTGCGCGAAAACCGCCGTACGTAAACGACGTAAATTGCGTACGCAGGGCTCGCGCAACGTTGTGAATCGGTGTTAGTATGCAATTTGCATACTATACACTGAGCACAACGGGAACGCCACCTAGCGGCCACCGCAAGAATGCAGCCTAAGATATGCGGGCATAAGAGCCTTATGCCGCGCAGATCTTAGGCTGCAGTCGGCGTAACGAGGTTCCTGAATCAGGAGCACTCGTTACGCCGGGGCATGTAAGCAATTGCGCTGTGTAACCTATGGTTACACAGGCGCAATTGCTTCTTGAATCTATCCCATAGTGTCTAGTGTGAAGTTTTTGAACACTATGGTAAATTTTATAAGGGAACTATAGTGTTAATTTGTTAAATCTAGACCCATTGTTTTAGGTATGCATGGAGGCACCAGTGCGCAACTCTCTCTAGATGAGTTGTAGTGTATTAAAGTCCCACTAAAATCCCAACTCAAGCTCCCCTGTAGTTTTGGAACACCTAAGAATACTGGCCCAGATTCAGGTAGAATGGAGCAATATTTGCGTGGGCAAAGAGCAAAGATTTTTCTCTGCGCCCACGCAAATATTTCCATTTGCCCAGCGATTCACGGAGCAGTAGCTCCGTAAATTGCGCGGGCGCTATGCTAATTAGCCCTGCGTAAGGGCGCCTAATGTAAATGATCCCGCCGGGGGCGGGAATCATTTAAATTAGGCGCGCTCCCGCGCCGAGCTAACAGCGCATGCTCCGTCGGGAAACTTTCCCGACGTGCATTGCGGCAAATGACGTCGCAAGGACGTCATTTGCTTCTAAGTGAACGTGAATGGCGTCCAGCGCCATTCACGGTTCACTTACGTAAACGACGTGAAATTTAAATTTCACGGGCGGGAGGCGCAGCTATACTTTAGCATTGGCTGCGCCTGCTATTAGCAGGAGCAGCCTTATGCTAAAGGCGCCGTACGGAAACTCCGTACCTTGCGTACGCAGGGCCCGCGCAACTTTTGTGAATCGGTGGTAGTATGCAATTTGCATACTACACGCCGATCACAAAGGCCGCGCCCCCTAGCGGCCAACGCAAGAATGCAGCCTGGGATGTGAAGGCATAAGGAGGCTTATGTTTGTCACATCCTAGGCTGCATTCGGTGTAACGAGGTTCCTGAATCAGGAGCACTCGTTACACCGGAGCAAGTAAGCACTTGCGCCGCGCAACTATGGTTGCGCGGGCGCAAGTGCTTCTTGAATCTGGGCCACTGTGTTTCGCTCTTGCTGGTTTACTTGCCCATATAGATTTGGTAAAGGGGGTATGAATTTGGCAGAAGAATGATATCTGGTTTCAATTATCTTTTTAGCTATCTGTAAGAGTGGCATTCTGACCACTGCTAAAAGAGGAGACGGCATTCAGTTTAAGGGCCATTCTTGCCATTGACCCCCGATAAATTATTATTTCAAGGGATCCTCTGTAGGCAAAAGATAGAGAAAGGTTGTTCGATAGTATTTTCCGTCGCTACTCCACTGGCAGTTACATAAAAGGTTATATAGGGAGGCGAAGGGAGTGGTGGGGGAGCTAGGCCAGCACAGAGTATAATTAGACACTCCCAGCAGAGGAGAAGGCTATGGCATGCAAGGAGGGAGGGGGCAGTGCTAGAAAATTGACTGTTCATGAAGAAGTCAATGGGCCAGATTCTCAAAAGAGATACGCCGGCGTATCGCCTGATACGCCGTCGTATCTCTGAGTCCGCCCGTCGTATCTATGCGCCTGATTCATAGAATCAGTTACGCATAGATAACCATTAGATCCGACAGGCGCAAGGCTCTTACGCTGTCGGATCTTAATTGCAATTTTTTTTTCGCCGCTAGGTGTCGCCGACGTCGTTTTCCCCATCGAGTATGTAAGATTTGTGACGTGTAAAGTTTCCCCTGCTATATGAGGCGCAGCCAATGTTAAGTATGGGCGTCGTTCCCGCGTCGAAATTTAAAAATTTACGTTGTTTGCGTAAGTCGCCCATGAATGGCGCTTGACGCCATTTACGTTAACGTCGAAAACAATGACGTCCTTGCGACGTCATTTAGCGCAATGCACGTCGGGAAATTTTAGGGACGGCACATGCGCAGTACGATCGGCGCGGGAACGCGCCTAATTTAAATGATCCACGCCCCCTACCCGGATCATTTGAATTAGACGGGCTTGCGCCGGAGGATTTACGCTACGCCGCCGCAACTTTACAGGCAAGTGCTTTGTGAATCAAGCACTTGCCCGTAAATCTTGCGGCGGCGTAACGTAAATGAGATACGTTACGCCGCCGCAGAGATGCGGCGATCTACCACAATCTGGGCCTGTATTTCTAGCAAGGTACATGGCAAGTGAAAGCAAAATCATTTATGGAAAGGAAATACACTGAAAGTAAGCATTTACAATATTTTCCGAGCTTTGACCTGCACTTTTTAGGTTGGTGACAAGGTATCTTTAAAGTGAACCTCAGTTAAAGAAGTTTTAAGTTAACATAAGCTTATTGAAACTGACTGCATGAACTGTCAACACACACTTTTAATGGCATTAGACATATTTACATTTCACTAAAGGCTAAACTTTTCCCTAACACTTTCCTCAACTTCTAATACAAAAACATTAGCCCTAATCCTATTTAAAAAAAAAAATCTCAGCAGTCTTCATTCCGGTCACAGGTTCTCTTAAGCTGGCCATGCACTTTGCAAATGTTCGCATGTTCCTGCCAAAATGCACTCAGTAGTTGCCCCTGTCACCACTAGAAATGGGAAGGCCTGGGGGAAAAAATGAAAAAATTGGGGAAAATTCATTTAAAAAAAAAAAGAAGTGTAGAATACTTTCGTTCCCAATGATACATCATTTATCTATGACCAGGGTTTTTTTCCAGCAGGAACGCGGGGGAACGCAGTTCCAGCACCTCCAGCACCCCCAGCAATGAATTATGTAATGACAAGGAGTGCTGGGGTGTGCTGAAGGGTCTATTGATGTTTGCTGCTGGGAGATCTATTGTCACTGGTGGGGATCTATTTTGTGTGGAGGTCTCTTGTTGCTGAGTAGATCTTTTGTTGCTATTGGGGGGGGTTATGTTTCTAGGGGGAGAAATTGTTGCTGGGGGGATCTACTGTTGAGGGAGAGGTCTATTGTTGCTGCCTCCTGGAGGGTCTATTAATGCAGTCTGCTGGGACATCTGTTGTTGCTGCTGGAGGTCTATTGTTGCTGGGGGGGTATTTTGTTGTGTGGGGGCTCTATTTTTGCTGGGGTGAGGTCTGTCATTGCTGGTGGGGGGGTCTACTGTTGCTGGGGTAGGGTCTATTGTTGCTCAATGCAGGGGATCTATTTTACTGTCTTTCTTTGTTATCATTAACAAATTCTGCGCAAATCACTCCGCAATTCTGCGCAAAAATGATACTTGATTCTGTATACTCTAAAATGGGTGGTACTGGGAGGTCGGTAAGAGGTGGAACCAAGGAACAGTGCTCAGGGGCAGGCAGGGAGCAGAAACGAAAGGTGACGATCGGAGTTCCTGCACCTATTCTCTGAGAAAAAAAGCCCTGTCTATGACATAGTGTTCAAACTATATAACATGAAAACCATAATGAAAGGTTTATGAGACTTTATGTAAAGTCATAGTTTATTGCATGTTCTCTCAGCAAGAGAGACAAGACAAACCCTGGAATACAATTCAAGTAGCACTGTACTTCTCAATGCCATTCTCAAACAAGAAAAATTTGCATTTCTACCACTTGGGGCACTGCAGGGAAAGGCTCCAGTTTAGTTTGCCTGTGGGCTCCATCTTGTACCTCCTACAGTTGGTTGGTTGTTAGGATACAGTAGATGATAGTTTCTGCCCTCTCAGGCCTCAATTGGGTAAGAGGGCAAATTTGTCTGACACATTAATTTATCTTTATAATGTTTAAATGATTCATATTAATGTTCTCCACCATCACAGCATAATGTTTCCCTATAGTATGCTCTGTAAATTGGATTTTCTTTTTCTCCTCTCAGTAAAATGGCGAGACCAGCATCTAGAGCAACCTCGGCACTCCAGCTGTGGTGAAACTACAAATCCCATCATGCCTCTGACTCTAGGAGTCATGCCTGTTATTGCCAGGGTCTTGCAGTGTCTCATGGGACATGTAGTTTCAAAACAGCTGGAGAGCCGAGGTTGCCTACCCCTGATCTGAGTTTGGAAACATTTTCATAGTGCAATTTCTGCTAAGAGCAAAGCTGCATCCCACCCACCCCTCTCTCCCTGCGCCCTCCCCCTCCCCCCTCCCTCAACCTCTTGGTCTAGAGCAGTAGCTAATTTCTTCTCCATGGGGGCACTCCTGTCACCCCTGCTCTCTAGAACCCGAGGTGGAGTTCTGTATGGCACTGTTGGTCCCGCCTCCCCTTCAATTAGGGAGGCGCACCTAAGCCTGCCGGAAGTCATTGCCTTCCCTTCCCCTCACTCTCCATCCTTCATCTTTAACGACCATTTCCTGCTCACCCCTCACTCCCCCCACCTCTCCCAGTCCACTGGTGGGCCCTGTGAAGGATAAGGAGAAGAGGGTGCGAAAAAAAAAACACAAAACCTCCCCCTTTCCACAACAATCTTTTCCCTTTTCTCTTTATATTAACAGAATCCTCTCTCCTCCATTCCCCTTCTACCTGTTGGGTACTCCTCTCTATCCATATAACCCGAAAGAGGAAGGTAGGGGGGAGGAGGAGAAGGAGAGAGAGAAGGAGAAGGAGAGAGAGAAGGAGAGAGAGAAGGAGAAGGAGAGAGAGAAGGAGAAGGAGAAGGAGAGAGAGAAGGAGAAGGAGAAGGAGAGAGAGAAGGAGAAGGAGAAGGAGAAGGAGAGAAGGAGAAGGAGAGAGAGAAGGAGAAGGAGAGAGAGAAGGAGAAGGAGAAGGAGAAGGAGAGAGAGAAGGAGAAGGAGAAGGAGAGAGAGAAGGAGAAGGAGAAGGAGAGAGAGAAGGAGAAGGAGAGAAGGAGAAGGAGAGAGAGAAGGAGAAGGAGAGAGAAGGAGAGAGAAGGAGAAGGAGAGAGAGAGAAGGAGAAGGAGAAGGAGAGAGAGAAGGAGAAGGAGAGAGAGAAGGAGAGAGAGAAGGAGAAGGAGAGAGAGAAGGAGAGAGAGAAGGAGAAGGAGAGAGAGAAGGAGAAGGAGAAGGAGAGAGAGAAGGAGAAGGAGAAGGAGAGAGAGAAGGAGAGAGAGAAGGAGAGAGAGAAGGAGAGAGAGAAGGAGAGAGAGAAGGAGAAGGAGAAGGAGATGGAGAAGGAGAAGGAGAGAGAGAAGGAGAAGGAGAAGGAGAGAGAGAAGGAGAAGGAGAAGGAGAGAGAGAAGGAGAAGGAGAAGGAGAGAGAGAAGGAGAAGGAGAAGGAGAGAGAGAAGGAGAAAGAGAAGGAGAGAGAGAAGGAGAAGGAGAGAAGGAGAAGGAGAAGGAGAGAAGGAGAAGGAGAGAGAGAAGGAGAAGGAGAAGGAGAGAGAGAAGGAGAAGGAGAAGGAGAGAGAGAAGGAGAAGGAGAGAGAGAAGGAGAAGGAGAGAGAGAAGGAGAAGGAGAAGGAGAGAGAGAGAGAAGGAGAAGGAGAAGGAGAAGGTGAAGGTGAAGGAGAAGGAGAAGGAGAGAGAGAAGGAGAAGGAGAGAGAGAGAGAAGGAGAAGGAGAAGGAGAGAGAAAAGGAGAAAAGGAGGAGAGGAGAAGAAGAAGAAAGAAGAAAGAAGAAAGAAGAAAGAAGAAGTTCTCTCTCCCTATCTACCCCCCTCCCAACCCCCCCAACCCGCAACATCCTCTCTCTGATTCATATTATTTGTTTTATCTTTCTGTTCTATCCCTCTGCCATATGTTCTTCTGCTCTTAGCCTCCAGTCCGAACCAGTCCCTGGAATTCGGTTTCTCTTGTGATATTTCTCTTGGCCTTCTTAATCTATCTACCAGCTCAATTTTAATTGGATTTGTAATTTCTTCATCCAATACTGGGTTAAATATTTTCTTTATTAATTCTGTTAGGTCTACATTTTGAGGAGCTTCAGGTACACCACAGATTCTTAGATTTTTTCTTCTGTCTCTATTTTCTTGATCTTCTTGATGGTCTCTTTTTATATTTTTAATTTCACTTTCTAATTTTTTGATTTTCACTGAATTAGAATCCGTTGCTTTTTCCACTTCCTCTACTCGCTCCAGCATTTGGCCAAAATTTCTATGAATTATTGACATTTCAGTTTTTAGCGATTTTTCCAGAGCTGTTAGCAATAATTGCATCTCAGTTTTGGTTGGAAGTAGTTCTGGATTTAATAATAGAGGTTCTTCTGCACAATATATAACAAAATAACAAAACAGTAAAGTTAGCCCAATTTTTTTCTATAATGTGAAAGATGATGTTAAAGCGGATCTCCACTCTAAAGTGGAGTCCCGCTGATCGGCACCCTCCCCCCCTCCGGTGTCACATTTGACACCTTTCAGGGGGGAGGGGGGTGCAGATACCTGTCTACAGACAGGTATCTGCACCCACTTCCGGCCCTACGATACGGGCAAAGGACGGGTTTTTTTTCCCCTTCCCGTCCGTCCCCCGTTGTATGCTGGGAACACTCGGCTCCCAGCACACAGCGGGAGCCAATCGGCGGGCGCAGCGCGACTCGCGCATGCGCCGTAGGGAACCGGGCAGTGAAGCCGGAGCGCTTCACTTCCTGGTTCCCTCACCGTGGATGGAGGGGGGAGCAGCAGGGTGACGAGCGATCGGCTCGTCATCTGCTGCGATCACCGCTGGACTCCAGGACAGGTAAGTGTCCTTATATTAAAAGTCAGCAGCTGCAGTATCTGTAGCTGCTGGCTTTTAATATATTTGTTTAGTGGCACATCCGCTTTAAGCCGGGTAAATAGATACCTAACTTGTCATGCTTTAAAATTGCGCACACTCATTGAATGGCGCCAAACTTCGGTACTTAAAAATCTCCATAGACATTTTTTTTAAAGGTTACCAGTTTAACCCCTTCCTTACCGGGCTATTGTAAAATGACGCCGGCAGAAACCCTCCCTCGATCCGGGAGGACGTCATATGACCTTTGTTCCCGGCGATCTAGGTGAGGAGACTGATGCTGTGTTCCCAGTACAGAGGAACACACATCGGTCTCCTGCCCTTGTGAGTCCCCTGCCCCCTACAGTTAGAACACACTTTAGGGAACATTTTAACCCCTTCAGCGCCCCCTAGTGTTAACCCCTTCCCTGCCAGTCACATTTACACAGTAATCTGTGCATATTTATAGCACTAACCGCTGTATAAATGTGAATGGTCCTAAAACCGTGTCAAAAGTGTCCGATGTGTCCGCCGCAATGTCACGGTCACAATAAAAAAATCGCAGATGGCCGCCATTACTAGTAAAAAAAAATTTTTTTAAAAATGCCATAAATCTATCACCTATTTTGTAGACGCTATAACTTTTGCGCAAACCAATCAATATACGATTATTGAGATTTTTTTTACAAAGATATGTAGAAGAATACGTATCGGTTTAAACTGAGGAAAAAAAATTGAGATATTTATTAAATAAAAAATATTGTGTTTTTTTTTAAATTGTCGCTCTTCTTTTGTTTATAGAGCAAAAAAAAAAAAAACGCAGAGATAATCAAATACCACCAAACGAAAGCTCTATTTGTGGGGGGAGAAAACATAAAGATTTAATTTGGGTACAGTGTTGCATGACCGCGCAATTGTCATTCAAAGTGCAACAGCGCTGAAAACTAAAAATTGGTCTGGGCAGGAAGGGGGTGAAAATGCCTGGTATGGAAGGGGTTAGAGTTACAGAGGAGGTCTAGTGCTAGAATTATTGCTCTCGCAATAAACATTCCTTGTAAACGGAATGGTGTGTGACAGGTCCTCTTTATGGAGGGATGCGGGGTCAATAAGACTCCAAATCTCTCCTCCAGGCTAGAAAGCATGAGATTGAAAAAAAAAAGAAATCACCGATCTCATGCTTTCGGCCGCGACTGTCATCTCTATCCTCCTCATCTGGCGGTGGTCGATTTGGTTCTCCGGGTCTCCGATGGCACGGGATAGTCCAGATAAGCACCAAATGGCGGCAGGAGGGTGGGCGTTCCCTCCCGCCACCTATAAAAATGATCAAGCGGTGGAACCGCCGCTATGATCATTCTTATGGTGCACAGAATCGCTGCCTGAAAAGGATATCTGAATGATGCCTGTAGCTGCAGGCATCATTCAGATATCCCCCCCTAACGTCCAGGACGTCATATGACGTCCTACGGTAGGGAAGTGGTTAATAATTATTCTAATTTACTCATGTAATAATTTTTCCGAATAATTATTGTGATTGTCTTCTCAAGTTGCCTTAAAAGCCCCACACCCATGGGGGGTATTTTATTTTGAATAATCTACATTATAACAAAAACAGGAAAGGGCGGCAATATGAATATAAATATGAATATATGAATATCTCTTGCAAAGGGATGCAGATGAGGATACAAATAATCATCAAGAATAACTTGCACCTTGTAAACCAATTCACCGCCGATTGTACAGACTGGGATTCATAAAATAATCAAAGTAGAATACCGAGCTGCATAGCTTCTGCGCAACGAAGTTAAAAATATCAAACTATTTATTCATGTAAGACAATCTTACCGTGTTTGTTACCTTTGTTCGCAGTCGTGTATCTGCCAGATGTTTTACAGATGTATACATTGGGCCAGATTCTTAGAGGAGATACGACGGCGTATCTCCAGATACGCCGTCGTATCTCTGCGTCCGGCCGGTCGTATCTTTGCGCCTGATTCTTAGAATCAGTTACGCATAGATATCTATTAGATCCGACAGGAGTAAGTCTCTTACGCCGTCGGATCGTAACTGCATATTTACGCTGGCCGCTAGGGGCGTGTACGCTAATTTACACGTCAAAATATGTAAATCAGCTAGATACGCAAATTCCCGAACGTACGCCTGGCCGATGCAGTAAAGTTACGCCGTTTACGTTAGGCTTTTCCCGGCGTATAGTTACCCCTGCTATATGGTGGCGTAAGTGCGGCGTAACAATATTAAATATAGCCGTCATTCCCGCGTCTAAATTTGAAAAAGTTACGTCGTTTGCGTAAGTCGTCCGTGAATGGGGCTGGACGTCATTTACGTTCACTTCGAAACCAATGACGTCCTTGCGGCGTACTTTGGAGCAATGCACACTTCGAAATTCTACGGATTGGCGCATGCGCCGTTCGGGAAAAACGTCAATCATGTCGGGTCAAGCCTGTTTTACATAACACACGCCCACCTCTTCACAATTTGAATTAGGCGGGCTTACGCCGGCCTATTTACGCTACGCCGCCGCAACTTTTTTTGAGAATATGGCACTTGCCTGTAAAAGTTGCGGAGGCGTAACGTAAATAGGATACGTTACGCCCGCAAAAAGTTACACGATTCTACATGAATCTAGCCCAGTGTCTATTGTATATCTCTATATTCTTTCAATAAAATTTTGGATTGTGAAAAAAAAAAAAGATATCAAACTTAATTGGTCTGAAGCAGGGCACTCCCGAAAGCCATGTAACAAGCTCGTCTTTTTTTGTTAGACATTCAGGACATCTATTTTGAGCGCCTAAAGTATCCTTATCTAAGATGTCACAGCCAGTGTAAGCGCGGCGGTGAAAAACGTTGAAGTCTTGCACCTGGATGACACCTGATTTAGTGAGAGTTGTTAATCTATTCAAGGACAGTTGAAGATCTTTTGATTCTATTCTAAGTCCGCACATCTTGCATCATCCCCTTGCAGTTCCTTTAGATTCGTTCAGTTTCGAAGGGTTAAATAAATTACTGTTAACATGTGGTGCATTTATCTTACGCTTCCCAATTAAAATCTTTCTAAGGAAATGTGGAACGGGAGTTTTTCTAAATTGAGAGCTTAAATGATGAAAAAAAAAGCTTAATTTCTTCATTTTTTTTAACTTATACTGATTAAAATGTAACCATAAATTACAGTATGTAAAATTTTTATTTGCTCAGCAACCCTGGCTAAATCTGATTATGTAAATTTAAATGTTTTTTTTTCCCACTTTTAAATAGATATGGCAACACAAGCATTTTCCTGATCGAGAAGTTCCAGGAAAATACTGCATTATAGCCACTAGATGGAGCTGACATTCATAGGAAATAAACATATTAGGCAAATTACAGGGATTATTCATGATGGCTGTGCGAATGCTTGAGAAATTCACACAGCACGTATTTTTTTTTATTAACCACTTAACCACTTAAGGACCCGTTCACGCCGTTATACGTCGGCAGAATGGCACGGCTGGGCACAATCACGTACCTGTACATGTCTCTTTAAGCCCAGCCGTGGGGTCCTAAGCTCCGTGACCGCGCCCCCCAGGACCCGATCGCCGCCGGTGTCCTGCGATCGGTCACTGGAGCTGAAGAACGGGGAGAGGTATGTGTAAACACACCCTCCCTGTTCTTCACTGTGGCAGTGTCATTGATCGTCTGGGAAAGAAGATCAATGACGTCCCACGTCCAACCCTGCCCCCCTACAGTTAGAAACACATATGAGGTCACACTTAACCCCTTCAGCGCCCCCTAGTGGTTAACTCCTAAACTGCAATTGTCATTTTTTTTACAGTGAACAATGCATTTTTATAGTACTTTTTGCTGTAAAAATGACAATGGTCCTAAAAATGTGTCAAAAGTGTCCGATGTGTCCGCAATAATGTCGCAGTCACGAAAAAAAAAACGCTGATCGCCGCCATTAGTAGTAAAAAAAAAAAATATTAATAAAAATGCAATAAAACTATCCCCTATTTTGTAAATGCTATAAATTTTGCGCAAACCAATCGATAAACGCTTATTGCGATTTTTTTTACCAAAAATAAGTAGAAGAATACGTATCGGCCTAAACTGAGAAGAATTTTTTTTTGTATATATATTTTTGGGAGATATTTATTATAGCAAAAAGAAAAAAATATTGAACTTTTTTCAAAATTGTCGCTCCAAATAAAAACCGCAGAGGTAATCAAATATCACCAAAAGAAAGTTCTATTTGTGGGAAAAAAAGGACGCCAATTTTTTTTTGGGAGCCACGTCGCACGACCGTGCAATTGTCAGTTAAGGTGACGCAGTGCCGAATCGCAAAAAGGGGCAAGGTCCTCAACCTGCATAATGGTCCAGGTCTTAAGTGGTTAAGCCCCGGAAGAATTGGCTGCCCAATGACCAGGCCATTTTTTACGATTCAGTACTACGTCGCTTTAACTGACAATTGCGCGGTCGAGAAAAGTTGCACCCAAACAAAATTTACGTCCTTTTTTTCCCACAAATAGAGATTTCTTTTGGTGGTATTTTATCACCTCTGCGGTTTTTATTTTTTTGCACTATAAGCAAAAAAGAGCGAAAATTTTGAAAAAAAAAAAAGCAATATTTTTTACTTTTTGCTATAAAAAATAACCCCCAAAAATATATATATTTTAGGCCGATATGTATTCGACATAGTTTTGGTAAAAAGAATTGCAATAAACATATATCGATTGGTTTGCATAAAAGTTATAGCGTCTACAAAATAGGGGATAGTTTTATGGCATTTTTATTATTATTATTATTATTTTTTTATTAGTAATGGTGGTGAGCAGTCATTTTTATCATGACTGCGACATTATGGCTGACACTTTTGACACTTTTTTGGGACCACTGTCATTTATACAGCGATCAGTGCTATAAAAATGCACTGATTACTGTGTAAATTACACTGGCAGGGAAGGGGTTAAACACTAGGGGGCGATCAAGGGGTTAAGTGGGTCCTAGGAAGTGATCCTAACTGTGGGGGGGCTGGGATACATTTGACACAACAGTGATCACTGCTCCCGATGACAGGGAGCAGTAGATCTCTCTCCTGTCACTAGGCAGAACAGGGAAATGCCTTGTTTATACAGGCACCTCCCCGTTCTGCAGCTTCGTGACACGATCGCAGGGACACCGGCGAACATCGAGTCCGCGGATCCCCCGGGCACGGTCACGGAGCTCGCGGCGGTGGCATGGTGGCAAATTCAAAGCAACGTTGCTTTGCGCAGCTGTGCCAATCTGCCGACGTATATCGGCGTTAGCCGGTCGGCAAGTGGTTAAGAGATGCCTAAAAGAACAATCCTTTGTACAATTTGTGCTGCTCATAGCTTAAAGTGGTTGTAATGTCTCAAGGTTTTTCACCTTAATGCATTATATGCATTAAGGTGAAAAACCTTCTGTGCTGCAGCTGCCCCGAGAGCCCCCATTTTTTCTTATCTGAATCCGTCGGTTCCAGCAATGAGCATGAGCCCAGCAGCTCCAGCCGCTAATTCAGTCCTCATTGGATAGATTGATAGCAGCAGGAGCCATTGTCTCCCGCTGCTGTCAATCAAATCCAGTGACACAAGAGCAGGGGGGCAGGGGCCAATTCCTTCTGTCTGTGTCAATGGACACAGCAGCGCGACTCGTGAGCTTGCCCGCATGGGTACCTCCAGGGAACGCGGCTCTCTGTGGGGCACCCGATTAAGAGGAAGAGCCAGGAACGCCACCGGGGGACCGCAGAAGAGGAGGGATTGGGGCTGCTCTGTGCAAAGCCCTTGCACAGAGGGTAAAACAACCTGAATCTTTACAACCACTTATGGACCATCCGCCGCAGTTATACTGCAGCAGGTTGGCTCACCTGGACGGATCCGCGTAGCTGTATATCGTCCGCTTTAAGAGATGTAGTGGGCGCGCACGCACCACCATGCAGGAGCCGATGCTCTTGGCCGACAGGCACGATGCCCGCCGGCCACCCGTGATCGCAGACGGAAAGGAAATCTGTCAATGTAAACAGTGAAGAGCAATCGGTCTCCTCCTCCAGGCAGTCCCCCTACAGTTAGAAACACTCCCTAGGTAACACAGTTAACCCCTTTATCGCCCCCTAGTGTTAACCCCTTCCCTGCCAGTGACATTTATACAGTAATCAGTGGCTATGTTTAGCTCTAATCACTGTATAAGTGCCAATGGAACCAAAAATGTGTCAAAAGTGTCCGATCTGTCCGCTGCAATGTCGCAGTCCCGCAAAAAAATCACAGATCACCGCTATTACTAGTAATAAATAAAAATGTCATAAATCTATTCCCTATTTTTTAGACGCTATAACTTTTGCGCAAACCAATCAATATACGCTTATTGCGATTTATTTTACCAAAAATATGTAGGAGAATACATATCGGCTTAAACTGAGAAAGAAATTTGTTTTTTTAAATATTTTTGGGGGATATTTAGTATAGCAAAAAGTAAAAAGTATTTATTTTTTATTTTTAATTGTTGCTTTTCTTTGTTTATAGCGCAAAAAACAAACAAAAAAAAACGCAGAGGTGATCAAATACCACCAAAAGAAAGCTCTATTTGTGGTAAAAAAAAGGACGTAAATTTTGTTTGGGTGCAACGTCACAATTGTCAGCTAAAGCGATACAGTGCCGAATCGCAAAACATGCGTTGGTCAGGAAGGGGGAAAATTCTTACGGGCTGAAGTGGTTAAGGGTGTGCACACTTATGCAACCATATTATTAATTTTTTTACTTTTACTTCCCTCCACCGAAAAGATTTCAGTTTGTTATTCAACTGAGCTGTACAGTTTATAGGTCACATTAAGACCCCTTTCACACTGGGTCGCTTTGCAGGCGCTATAACGCTAAAGATAGAGGGCCAGATTCTCAGAAGAGTTACGACGGTGTATCTCAGGAAACTCCGTTGTATCTCTGTTTGTGAGCCCGGGTATCTATGCGAGTGATTCCTAGAATCATTTTCGCATAGATACGGCCAAGATCCGACAGGTGTAAGGCACTTACACCGTCGGATCTTAGATGTAATGCAACGCCGGCCGCTAGGTGGCGTTTACGTTCAGGTCTCATTTGTTTATGCAAATGAGCCTGATACGCAGATTCCCGAACGAATTTGCGTCGCGTACTGGTCGCTTACGTCGTTTCCGTAAGCGTAAGGTTACCCCTGCTATATGAGGGGTAACCTTACGCCAGTCCGCCGTATGCCATGTTAAGTATGGCGTCGGGTCCGCGTCGTCTTTTCCCGTCGGTTACGTCGTTTTCCTAAGTCGTTCTTGAATACGACTTTACGTCAATGACGCACACGTCGGCGTCATTGACGTTTTCCGTCGAGAACTGGAGCATGCGCACTGGGCTATTTTAAGCCCGGCGCATGCGCAGTTCGATCGGCACAGGGGCACACTTAATTTAAATACAAGTCGCCCCCTTGGAATTACGCAGGGATACGCCGGGCCAATTACACTACGCCGCCGCAAATTAAGGAGCAAGTGTTTGTGGAATACAGCACTTGCTCCTGTAAGTTGTGGCGGCGTAGTGTAAATAGCTTACGCGCCGCCGCCGCAGGATCTACCAGAATCTGGCCCAGAGACTGCAAACCGACCTGAAACAGCCACTTTTGTCTCTCCAGTGTGAAAGGTGTGAAGGTGGAAAAAGTTCTGAAATTATTAATCTTTGTCTCATTTTTTTTACATGACAGACATTCTAACAGGGGTGTGTAGACTTCTGATATGCACTGTATAGTTTTGGTTAGGCTCGGTTGGAACTTACACAAGGTGAACGGGCAGCGGAGATAATGGGGAAAAATCAGCAGTGGGGTAGGAAAGAAAAGAACACAGCAGACATCTGCTTTGAGGTTCCTTTTCCTCGTCCACTATGCTTCTACTTAATTGATTTCAGGATGTGGTAACTTTTATATTCCTGATTGACATGGATACATTTAATTGCTTTGAGGTTCTGTTTATTTGATTACAACCTTAGACGGTGCCATTTGACAAGCGACAAGTCACTGTTCAGACTAATTGCTTTTTGTGGTTACATTTCAGCTTAAAGTGGTTCTAATGCCTCAAGGTTTTTTACTATGATGCATTCTATGCATGAAGGTAAAAATCCTTCTCTGTGCAGCACCCCCTAATACTTACCTGAGCCCCCGTATTCCTCCAGTGATGTGCACACGAGCCTTGGCTCTCCAGGGACTCTCCCTCCTCATTGGCTCAGACAGCTGCTGTCAATCATGCAGAGCAGCGGATTGGGAGCAAGCCTGCCTGGGTGTCCCAATAGTAAGCTGCTTGCTCTGTGGGCAAGAGGGCAGGGCCATGAGCACCAGCGGAGGACTTGAGAAGAGGAAGATGGGGGGTGCTCTGTGCAAAACCACTGCACACAGCAGGCTAAGTATAACATGTTTGTTATTTTAATGTACAAATATAAATAAAGCTTCAATGTCACTTTAAAGCGGGAGTTCACCCGAATTTTTTTTTTTAACATTAGATTGAGGCTCATTTTGTCAAGGGGAATCGGGTGTTTTTTTTTAAATCGAAGCAGTACTTACCGTTTTAGAGATAGATCTTCTCCGCCGCTTCCGGGTATGGTCGGGACTGGGCGTTCCTATTTGATTGACAGGCTTCCGATGGTCGCATACATCGCGTCACGAGTAGCCGCGAGTAGCCGCACCGACGAGAACGTCGGTGCGGCTCTATACGGCGCCTGCGCACCGACGTTCGGCTACTTTCGGAAAATCGTGACGCGATGTATACGACCGTAGGAAGCCTGTCAATCAAATAGGAACGCCCAGTCCCGCAGCCCATACCCGGAAGCGGCGGAGAAGATCGCTCTCTAAAACGGTAAGTACTGCTTCGATTTAAAAAAAAACACCCGATTCCCCTAGACAAAATGAGCATGAATCCAATGTTAAAAATTAAGTTTTTGGGTGAACCTCCACTTTAAGCTATTGAGCTCTGTAAATAACAGACATTTTGACCAAAGAACCAACCAAGAAGCCTGGAAAAGAGACTAAAGTGCCAACTGCTAGCTTTAAAGAGGTTGTAAACCTCCATGCAGTATTTATACATATACAGTAGATAAGCCTATAATAAGGCTCTATATGTACTGTAAATATCTCCTAAACGTGCGCAGTTTAGGAGATATTTATTGTATACTGCGCCAATGTCATCTGATGGATGCGGCCTGCAGCAGGGACGGCGCAGGCTTCCTTTGCAGGTAAGTGCTCATAATGTGCTAGTATGCAATGCCTTAACTTTGCAGGGAAGGGGGAAACAATTATTTTTTGGAAGAGTTTACTTCCTCTTTACCGCACGGTCATATGACGTCCAGCAGGATAACAGATGCCACTCGCCCGTGCGGTGATCGGTGGTGCGGTGTGTCATTTCGACGGAGGCTCTTTACCACGTGATCAGCCGTATCCAATCACGGTTGATCACGATGTAAACAGGAAGAGCCGTTGATTGGCTTTTCCTCACTCGCGTCTGACAGACACGAGTAGAGGAGAGCCGATCGCCGGCTCCCCTGACAGGGATGCCCACACTGGACCACCAGGGAAGCCGTCAGGAACACCAGGGAAGCCCCCTAACGTGGATGGCCAGGTACGTCCCCCATCGCTATCCACATGTCCCAACATATGCCCAATATATGCCAATCAGTGCCCACAAATGAGCACTGACTGGCACCATTATGGAAAAAATTTAATCAGTGATGCCCATCAGTGCCACCTATCAGTGCCCATCCGTGCCCACCTATCAGTGACCATCAGTGCCCATCTGTGACAATTATTCATAAAAAAATTAACAGAAACAAAGAATTTTTTTTCTTCTAAATTTTCTGGTCTTTTTTTATTTGTTGCGCAAAAAAAAAAAAAAATGCAGAGATGATCGAATGCCACCAAAAGAAAGCTCTATTTGTGGGAACAAAATGATAAAATATTTGTTTGGGTACAGTGTTGCATGACCGCTCAATTGTCATGCAAATTGCAACAGCGCTGAAATCTGAAAATTGGCTTGGGCAGGAAGGTGTATAAGTGCCTGGTATTGAAGTAGTTAAAGAAAATGTAAAATATTAAGATGCAATATTTCCTATTTACTGTACATGACTTACCATTTTTTTTTTTTTTTTACTGTTATTTTAATGTCTTGATTGCAATAATTTGAAATACTCTACAACAACCTGTTCAGGTATCATTTAGGTGTATCAAAACCCAGAACCTGAACTTATTGAAGCTTATCAGTAATTAGATGTTGTAGCTGCATCAGTTTCCTTTTTTCAGGATTTTGCCCTTTTTTTTTCACTTGTTGATCCGGCCAGTCACACACTTCTTGTCCTGGAGTGGCATCAATCACTCACCCTACTGTAACTATGGTGTAACAGCGTTGTCACCCTTGAGCAGGAAATGTGTTAAGACAACAGTTCACTTCCCCCTCTCCTCGACACTATAACATAGAGGCAAGGTGTTCTGGAGTCCTCAGAGAGAACTTCAAACAATGCTAACTGCAAAGCTCCCAACTGTCCCTGATTTGGAGGGACTGTGCCTGATTTGGAGCAATGTTCCTCTGTCCCTCTTTCCTCCTCATTTGTCCCTCATTTTGGTCTGATTTATATATTTTATATATTGCACTTTCTATCTTTCAGAAAGTGTTTCCCAGTGCTAATTCTTTCATCCAATTTATAAATTGCTGTATTTGTACATTTTAAAAGCCAATATAAAGAAATAGTAGTGGTAAAAAAAAGTCCATTGTGGATTCGATTAACTTTTTATGGTTAATTCCCCTTTAAGGCCGAGTACTCACGGCAGGACATGTCCGATGAAAACGGTCTGCAGACCGTTTCCATCGGACATGTCTGGCCGGGGACTGCCCGGGGACTTCTGTTCGATGGCTATACACACCATCGAACAGAAGCCCGCGCGTAAACATTACGCGGGGCGTGTCCGCGGTGTCGCCGCGTCGATGACGCGGTGTCGCCGCGACAATGACGCAGCGACGTGGGCGGGCCGCCTTAAAAATGCTTCCACGCATGCGTCGAAGTCATTCGACGCATGCGAGGGATGCGGGCGGCAGGACATGTACGGTAGGTCTGTACAGACGACCGTACATGTCCGGGCGGACAGGTTTCCAGCGGACTGTTTTAAAACAAGTCCGGGAAACAGTTGTCCGCTGGAAACCTGTCTGATCCGTCCCAAAATGGTCCGCTCGGGCCAACACACGGCCAAACATGTCTGCTGAAACTGGTCTGCGGACCAGTTTCAGCAGACATGTTTGGTCGTGAGTACGGGGCCTAAGGGGGTGTGGCAGAGGGCGTGTCCCATGCCTACATACATTTGCTAGTAGGTGTCCCTCATTCCCATCTCAAAATGTTGGGAGGTATGCTAACTGGAGCAAGTAATAGCAGTCCAATATAACTGTGGGAAAAAAAGGGGTCTCTGTGCAGAGGTACCACATCACCCCTGCTGAATCGTAGCTAAAGATCTCCAATTAGCAAAGCTGGTGCTACTTGTTGACTAGACAGCTCCTACAGGGGGTCTGACTCAGCATGGGGTGTGCCATACCTTTTGCAGAGAGAAAAGAGTTTTTGAAACTTTGAATGAGATGCGTTTTTTAGCAAACAGTAAGTATAAATAAAGTTGTATACGTAATAACCAGGCTCACACTTACCACCCAAACAGCAGGCCAAATTCAACTGTCTAACTGCATATGTTAAAAGCAGAGGATTAGTTGCATGCATTTGAAAATACATGGTTAAAGCGGGAGTTCTGCGGGATATCCTTTTTTTTTTTTTTTGCATCAATCGTCAGGGCTTACCTGTACTAATGCACTGCCCGGGTGTCCCACTCCTTTAGCCCGCGTAATCGGTGTAATCGTGGAAAGGATATTTTATATTCTGATGCGATGGACGTTTCCATCTTACCTGTGGGCACTTTGAAGCCGACAGAGTCTTCTTCCGGGATACGGTGAATGCTGGCCTCCCAGCATTCACCGCTCGATCCCGCGCATGTGTAGTGTTGACAGCGAGCGTCGCCGTCAACACTACACGGTTGCCATAACAACGGCGGCGTAACAAGCTCACGCCCCATTGTCGCGTGATTAGAGCAGAGCGCGTCTCCTGGGGAGTGTCAAGAGATGGATTGACAGGACGGGGGAGAATGGACTTACACGCCCATTCCCCGCGGGGGATTCTGATTGACAGCCCAGGAACAGCTGCTGAAGAGGGGGTAAGGAGCGATTAAAAAAAAAATGTTTTGTTTGCTGTCAATGCCTAGCAGTTGCATTGACAGAAAGTGTCAAATTAGGGTGAACCACCGCTTTAAGCTGCAGGCCATCGCCAAGGCTCTCTGCATACTGCAGTCCTAACTAAACTTTTAAAGTTTCCTCAATAGAGGCATATAAATAATGAGTAGATAGGGGGCAGGTGACTGGGGGTGTGTCACGGCCCCTACCTATGATTGGTATAGCAGTAAAGAGCACTGGAAAAAAAATGCATACATGTATAAGGGTATCACAAAACGCATCTCTATCCCTGTATAATATAAAGAAAACTAGGATTGGGACTTTAAATGAGGCATATGAAAAGCATACACCTCCATCCCTGTTGGTTCAAAGAGAGAAAGGAGTTTTTGGGACTTTGAATGAGATGCGTTTTTAAGCAAACAGTAAGTATAAATAAAGTTGTATACGTAAAAAACCAGGCTCACACTTACCACCCAAACAGCAAGCCAAATTCAACTGTCTAACTGTATATGTTAAAAGCAGAGGATTGGTTGCACGCATTTGCAAATACATGGTTAAGCTGCAGGCCATCGCCAAGGCTCTCTGCATACTGCAGTCCTAACTAAACTTTTAAAGTCTCCTCAATAGAGGCATATAAATAATGAGTAGATAGGGGGCAGGTGACTGGCTTTTGCAGAGAGACCACTGCTTCCATACAAGGAGCAAGTGTCCTTCTCTGTAGCATGCTGGAAGGGGCCAGGCTTTTCTACTCATGCTGTAGCTAGTTTCTAAAGAAAACCAGCAGTAAGACTTTAAGTCTAAAATGTATTTAATTTATATAAACTGAATGTGTTGGATCAAGCAGAGATGTTAATCACACGTTTTGATATACAGATGCCCTCTAGAAGAAACATTTACTATCTGTCTTTAAAAATAAAATAAAAAAATATGGCACAGCAATCAATGAAACATGTGTTACATCAAAATGTACTGATAGCAAAATATCTCAAAATAAGTACTTACTGAAAAAATATAAGAGCTTTACGGAGATCTTGAACGCAGATTGATCTTCTATTGTTGAAAAGTTGGCATTAGAACTACAGGCACAGAGAAACTCTCAATGGCCAACCCAGATCTTTGCACTTAATAGAAGCCAATTACCAGTGATTTCTTGTGTTAAAGCATCAGATTTGTAATTGAATCATAAAATCTATCTAAAATACCATCTTTTCCTTCCCTCAAAAGCAGCTTTTCCCATCTGGACTTGCTTAACCCTTTTCATTACTGGAGCAGTTATGTAAAGACTAACCCGATTCTGATGTGTGTTGTCTTCTGCCCCCCAACCAGTATTTTTTTAATTTTATTTAATTTCCAGATCTTTTTCTTCTTCCATCTCCATCCACTGCCTTTGTATTGCGCATTCAGGTCTGTCCAATTTTGTGTCATCGGGTTGAGACATTTGCTTGTAATTAATCTTCTAAATTTGTTAATGTAAAAAATATTAAAGTTTTCATGAGCAGTCCCTAAAGGGAGGCCCACCCACCAATATCTTCCACTTAAACGCCCTTTTCCTTTGCTGCTGAGATTATATGGGCAGAATAGCCATCAAAGCTCATTCTTCGGCTTGCCTGGCTGGTAGGGTTTTTACGGGCAGTGGGCGAGGACTTTGCAGACCTGTCTTGGCTGGGAGATGTCCAAGCTGGGGATATAAGCTTGGCTGGTTAACTTCTGAATTTATGGGGAGAAAGAGTTTATTATGTATGCTCTTAGTAACTGAAGTCATTATTTCATTCTGCCAAGGTATTAAGGGTCTGAAGGCTGCCAGATCAAAAAATTCCAAAGAGCAGCTTAGAGCTTCTTTAGTGAATATTCGGTGGAAAAAGAGAAAAGGAAAGTGTGTGCTTAGCAGGAAACTGTGAATGCGATTATTATTGGCAAAGCAACAAATACAATGTTACAAACAGGGATGTGCTTCCATTTCAGTTGTTCAGAGCTAGAATATAACTACTAGGTTCTAGGGATAAAATATCTCCTGGGCCATTGTCAGAGCTGGTCTCAGCCCTTCCTTCTCTGAGCTGGCCGCTCAGCTGTCGGCTAATTGCCAGCTCCTATCTCTCCACAGTGACTCACCTGTTGATGATATCCTGTTCGTCAGTCCTGCCTACTTAAGCCGTCCAGCCCAGATGATGTCTGCCTTCCCCTTGGTCAACATCACAGAGACTATCTCCTGCATTCCTGTTAAAGACTTGTTTGGCTGACATCCCTTCTGGCTCCTGATCTTGCTTGCTGTTCTACTACGTTCTTCTCTGGCTCCCTGAAGTTTGGCTTGTCTGACTATCCGATCCGGTTCCTTAACTCTGGCTATGTTTTGACTATGCTTACTCTGTTTATATTTTTATTATTATTATTTAACAAGTGTGATTTAACTGTACTTCTGTCTCAGTCTAATTCATGGTCTCTAACAGACATATGGTCAGGATGCCCAGAATAGCTCCTTGTAAGCAAGCGGTAGTGTTGCCACTGGTAATCGGAGGAGCAAGGCTTGGAGGTGCAGGATGGCTAAACCACTTATTACTTCTGTGATAAATGCAGTGGCCACATGACCACTTCACAGTAGAGGACAGCCTGGCATATGACCAATGTGTCCTCCAACATGGACTCTGGATGCCATCTTGGGAGAGCCTGAGTCTCACTGGACAAAGAGCTTTTTTGAAATTTGGGTGACCATCTTGGACAAATAAGAGGTTGTATATAGCCCCTGAGGCCGCGTACACACAGTCGATCCATCCGATGAGAATGGTCCAACGGACCGTTTTCATCGGTTCACCGTTGAAGCAGACTGATGGTCTGATGTGCGTACACACCATCATTCCAAAAACCGATTGGGTCAGAACGCGGTGACGTAAAACACACGACGTGCGGAAAAAGTTCAATGCTTCCAAGCATGCGCCGACTTGATTCTGAGCATGCGCAGGTTTTGAACCGATGCTTTTGTGTACTAACCATCGGTTCTGACCTATCGGTCAGCGGTCCATCGGTTAGATTTTAAAGCAAGTTCCCTAACTTTTGTCCGAAGGACAAAAGACCGATGGGGCGTACACATGGACAGTTTGGACCAATGAAACTGAACTTCGGTCCGTTTTCATCGGTTTGGACCGATGGTGTGTACGCGGCCTGATGGGTCACTTGGGATTGGGCCCACAGTGTTAAAAGCAGAGACCCACTTGTGGGAGTGAGGTACCCCTACCATGGAGGGACAGGTTCCTATTAAGAAGGAACAGCATATGGTTGCTCACGAATGATTCTTGAGTTGACTCTGCATCCAAGAAAGGTCATCATAAGCCTTTCCAGTTTTCTTATTAGACACATCCCTGTGCACCGCACTGCCTATGCCACCTCTGGAAAGCCACACGAGTTAAAGTTCACCTAAAAATAAACTTTTAACATTGCATTTATGGGATTAATGACAATTAGAATCGGCATCCGACCGACGCATACATCACGTCACGAGATGCCGAAAGAAGCCGAACGTCGGTGCGGCTCTATACGGCGCCTGCGCACTGACGTTCGGCTTCTTTCGGCATCTCGTGACGCGATGTATGCGTCAGTCAGATGCCTGTCAATCAATTAGGAACGCCCAGCCCCGACCATCATACCCGGAAGCGGCGGTGAGAACACATATAGAAAACAGTATGTACGGACGTATTTTTTTTAAAAAAAACAGCCGATTCTAATTGTCATTAATCTCATAAATGCAATGTTAAAAGTTTATTTTTAGGTGAACCTCCACTTTAAGCAGACTTTCCTTTTGTATTTACACCCTGCATTTTTTGAACTGCCTTGTGTGTATATATGTATCTCTTGCTGTACAGAGATGAACTTTGGAGGAAGAATAATGCATTGTTACACTCAAAACACTTATGCCCCGTACACACGATCGGTTTTCCCGTTGGAAAAAGTCAGATGAGAACTTTTGGCTGGGAATCCCGAAAGTGTGTATGCTCCGTCAGACTTTTTCCTACAGGACAACTGCCGGGGGAAAAAAAGAGAGCAGGATCTCTTTTTTCCCATCAGGAAAAAATCCTAGAGGGAAAACCGTTCGTCTGTATGCTTTTCCGACACGCAAAAAAACAAGCATATTCGGAAACAAATCGACGCATGCTCAGAAGCATAGAACTTAATTTTCTCGTCTCATCGTAGTCTTTTACGTCATCGCGTTCTTGGCAGTCAAAAGTTCACCAAACTTTTGTGTGACCGTGTGTATGCGAGGCAGGCTTGAGAGGAATTCCGTCGGAAAAAACATTTTTTTTTTCGACGGGGCATAAAAGGGGCATAAAAGTTGTGGCCACCTGCTCCCTTTGTATCTTTGCCACCTGACTAGCCCCACCCACATTCTCCTTCTAGCCCAGCAGGTGTGTGATTGCCGTACATTTAGTAATGAAAAAGCAGCACAACCCTTTCCTTCACATCCCTTTTTCCTTTTCACTACATGTTGTTAGTTTTCTGCTGAGGAGGATTTCTCTTCACTTCCTGTCTGAAAATGTTAACTTTATGTGAAAATAAATATATGCCTTCAGTGTGTGAAGTGTGAATCCAGTCAATGTTTTTTTTTGTTTTGGATAGAGTGGGGATGGAAACCCTGTCATGTTTTTAGAGAAAACCTGTAACAAGGACAGAGACGGGGGTTTTAGCTTCCACCTATTTTACAAAAAAATCTAAATAAAACTTTTGATATTCCTGTCTAAGTTTCTATTGGAGAACTATGATCACTTCTGTCTGCTGAAACCGTTGTCACCATGGCATGAAGTGAAAGGAAAACTCGAATGGGGCCTTGGTTAGCAGTAAAAACCCAAAAGGGGTTAGAATCGACCCTACTGTAGCAAAAGCTAAAAAGAGATGGTTTTAAAATTGCATTCAGTTTAATCTGGTTCCATTGGCCACACATGTAGTGATCCTCCTGTGTGGGGTTAAGGGGTTGGCTTATCTCCAGCATTGGGAGAAGGCTAGCATTACCCCAGGGTGGATCCATGACTGCCTTGGAGAGCATCACACAACAAGGAAGGGTGCCAGTCACTTTATTATTTTCCAATTTCATTGCTCTGACTCACAGGAAGAGAGTATATGAGCGAATAAAGATCCGGATAGCCCAGTCCAAAAATAATATTGAAGATACAGTGGGACAGTGCCAATTGACAACATTTTACAGTGGGAGAGGACCTGACAAGTGAGTGCACAGGCTTTGTTACAGCCCTGGCAATTGGCAGAGGACAAGTGATGCATTGCATGTTGGGATACTGTATATATAAAGCCAGAGTACATGTGCTCAGAGTTAGTTGAGCCGGGAAACAGAGTCCAGGAGGGAGGGGGGTAGCTGTCCTCTCCTCTGCGGAGGCGGTCATGTGGCACTGGGTGGTCGACCCAGGGGTCTAGAGGGAGAAAGAGAAGGTGAACCCAGAGGTCCTGCAGAGCTGACTGGAAGGGAGACACCAGGAAGGATCTGATTCTGCCTACAGTGAGTACACATGTGTGTCTTTGGGGCCTATCGAGTAAGGGCCACCCCCTTCAGCTAGACAACTCAGTGGACCGGTGTCATTAAAGGGGATGCTATAGAGTATCCTGAAGATAAGATAGTGCATCAAGTCTGCTGCTAGTGAGAGCAAGAAGACTTAATTCCTCCATACATGTGGCTGTATGGTTAAAGCAGTGTGACTGCTTCAGCAAGTAATCAGGTGAGGTCAAGTAAGAGTTGTCTTTATCCATTGTGAATTGTTCCGGTTGGAGTATCCCACTCATCCCTTCTCCCATCCAAGTTCCAAAATAAAATACAAAAACACAAATACCCTGGACTGGTCATTGAGTAACAAGCAAGCGGGAGTTAGGCCCCGTACACACGAGAGGATCCATCCGCTGGAATTGATCCGCGGACCGGCTCCAGCGGATAGATCCCCTGGTGTGTACAATCCAGCGGATCTGTTTCCGCGGATTTTTATCCCCTGGGATGGATTTCAAGCGGATAAAAATTTGAAGACATGCTTTAAAATCTATCCGCTTGAATCCATCCCAACGGATTGATCCGCTGGTCTGTACAGACTCACCGGATCAATCCGTCCGAATGGATCCCCCGCATGCGTCGTAATGATTCGACGCATGCAGGGAATTCATTATATGACAGCGTCGCGCACGTCGCCGCGTCATCATCGCGGCGACGGCGCGACACGTCATTGCGATGGGATTTCGGCGCGGATTTCGATTCGATGGTGAGTACACTCCATCGGATCCAAATCCGCGGAAATCTTCGAGAGGATTTATCCGCGGATACGGTCCGTTGGACCGTATCCGTGGATAAATCCTCTCGTGTGTACTAGGCCTAAGAGTGGGACAAGCGGGAACCCCTCAGCAACCAAGCGAGAACCCCTCAGCAACCAACTATTAGCAACTAGCTGCAGGTAACCAGAAAGAGGCCTATGAAGTCAACACTCAGCAAGCCCTACGGGGACAGTGCTACATAACCATTGGTTTACTTCTTGAGCCAAAGGTTTTATTTTATTATAGACACTGTATATCTCCTGGGCCTACGCTAGTCACACTGCAAATGAAGGTAAACTTTAGATAACAACTGGCACACACACAGCTACCTCTGTCAACAGACTCCTTTTACACTAAGGGCCAGATTCAGGTAGGAAATACGCCGTTGTATCTCTGAGTGTGAGGCGTCGTATCTTGGCACCTGATTCAAAGAATCAGATACGCCAGAATTTGTCTAAGATATGACCAGTGTAAGTCTCCTACGCCGTCGTATCTTAACTGCATATTTACGCTGGCCGCTAGGGGCGTGTACGCTGATTTACGACTAGAATATGTAAATCAGCTAGATATGCCTATTCACGAACGTACGCCCGGCCGTCACAGTACAGATACGCCGTTTACGTAAGGCTTTTTCCGGCGTAAAGTTACCCCTGCTATATGAGGTGCAGCCAATGTTAAGTATTGACGTCGGGCCAGTGTCAAATTTTCCGTCGATTACGTCGTTTGCGTAAGTCGTTCGCGAATAGGGCTGTGCGTCATTTACGTTAACATCGAAAGCATTGGCTTTTTGCGGGTTAATTTGGAGCATGCGCCGTTCGTAAAAAGCGTCATTTACGTGGGGTCACAATAAATTAACATAAAACACGCCCACATGTTCCACATTTGAATTAGGCGGGCTTACGTCGGCCTATTTACGCTACGCCGCCACAACTTTGCTTTGTGAATACTGCACTTGCCTGTCAAAGTTGCGGAGGTGTAGCGTAAATAGGATACGTTACGCCTGCAAACAAATACGCGCTCCCTACCTGAATCTACCCCTAAATGTCTATATTTCAGGAAAACCATGTCTCTAAGCCTTCAAGGTTCCTTTTAATAAATTATAAATGAAAGGTCAACATTATTACTGCATATCTACAAACCAATGGTCTCCCAATGATCTGCAGTAGTTATACATTTGAGGCCCCGTACTCACGACCAAACATGTCTGCTGAAACTGGTCGGCAGACCAATTTCAACAGACATGTTCCCTCGTGTGTACAGCCGCGCGGACAGGATTCCAGCAAACAATTGTCTGACAGACCGTTTCTGAGCAGACAACTGTTTCCCGGACTTGCTTTAAAACAGTCCGCTGGAAACCTGTCCGCCCGGACATGTACGGTCGTCTGTACAGACCTACCGTACATGTCCTGCCGCCCGCCATCCCTCGCATGCGTCGAATGACTTCGACGCATGCGTGGAAGCATTTTCAAGGCAGGCCGCCCACGCCGGCGCGTCATTGTCGCGGCGACACCGCGTCATCGACGCGTCGACACCGCGGACACGCCCCGCGTATTGTTTACGCGCGGTCTTCTGTTCGATGGTGTGTATAGCCATCGAACAGAAGTCCCCGGGCAGTCCCCGGCCAGACATGTCCGATGGAAACGGTCTGCAGACCGTTTTCATCGGACATGTCCTGCCGTGAGTACTCGGCCTTATAGAAATTCTGAAATCTTGGCTTTTGTGTTTGCAGGTTTGTTTTACATATAGATAAGTGTTGGTAATTGTTATACAAATACTTTTTTTGCTTCTTTTTTTGTATTTTCCACGTTGTTCACAGAGGCCGTAGCGAGATGTACCACCCTCTTCCACTCTCTTTCTAACATGTTGCACTATGGGTGTGTGCCAAAGCCTCGGGCCCTGATTAGCAATGTCTTGATTCCTGTGAAAAGAAGCTGAAAGATGAAAGCTGGAAAAATTATCTGCTTCTTTTGGAGACTGGTATTAAGTAGTAGTGAAATGTCTCAATCCCAGGAACCCTGAGGGCTGATTCTGATAGCTAGTAAAAAGTTGTCAATTGGCACAGACTGATTATGCTCCGAAACATTTTTTTAAATTTTTTAATGTTGAGTAATGAGTGAGTCCTTACTACAGATGTATGTGTTCCCTCTCTAGATTGTGGGCTCTGAATTGCCGTACAGAATATTAAAATTAAAGACCGACTAAACTTTGATCAATTAAACAAAATATGTTTCAGGTCCATCAAACCAAAAGGCGTGAAAATGCTTAGAGCTCATTTACTTTATCCCTTCCTGGTCAGCCAAGGAATCTTTTAAAGGGGTTGTAAAGGTTTGTTTTTTATTTTCTAAATAGGTTCCTTTAACCCCTTCCCGACCGCCGCCTGTACATATACGTCGGCAGAATGGCACGTACAGGCACATTGGCGTACCTAGACGTGGGTGGGGGGTCCGATCGGGACCCCCCCCCCGCGACTTGCGGCGGTCGGGTCCCCTCGGGGAGCGATCCGGGACGACGGCGCAGCTATTTGTTTATAGCCGCTCCGTTGCGATCGCTCCCCGGAGCTGAAGAACGGGGAGAGCCGTGTGTAAACACGGCTTCCCCGTGCTTCACTGTGTCGGCGCATCGATCGCGTCATCCCCTTTATAGGGAAGACACGATCAATGACGTCATTACTACAGCCACACCCCCCTACAGTTGTAAACACACACACAGTGTACACCAAATCCTACAGCGCCACCTGTGGTTAACTCCCAAACTGCAACTGTCATTTTCACAATAAAGAATGCAATTTAAATGCATTTTTTGCTGTGAAAATGACAAAAATCCCAAAAATGTGTAAAAATTGTCTGAAGTGTCCGCCATAATGTCGCAGTCACGAAAAAAATCGCTGATCGCCGCCATTAGTAGTAAAAACAAAAAAAATAATAAAAATGCAATAAAACTATCCCCTATTTTGTAAACGCTATAAATTTTGCGCAAACCAATCGATAAACGCTTATTGCGATTTTTTTTACCAAAAATAGGTACAAGAATACGTATCGGCCTAAACTGAGGAAAAACATTTTTTTATATATGTTTTTGGGGGATATTTATTATAGCAAAAAGTAAAAAATATTGCATTTTTTTCAAAATTGTCGCTCTATTTTTGTTTATAGCGCAAAAAATAAAAACCGCCGAGGTGATCAAATACCACCAAAAGAAAGCTCTATTTGTGGGAAAAAAAGGACGCCAATTTTGTTTGGGAGCCACGTCGCACGACCGCGCAATTGTCTGTTAAAGCGACGCAGTCCCAAACTGTAAAAACACCTTGGGTCTTTGGGCAGCAATATGGTCCGGGGCTTAAGTGGTTAAGCTAGTGCATCGTTGTTTCACTTACCTTTTCCTTCTATTTCCCTTCTAAATGTTTTTTTTCTTTGTTTTCTTTGTCTGAATTTCTCACTTCCTGTTTCTCCTCAGTAAGCTGTTCAGTAAGCGGTTCTGGCTGACTATCCACCGCTCGGATTATGGTGTCAAGTTTACTGAGGAGAAACAGGAAGTGAGAAATTCAGACAAAGAAAAAAAACATTTAGAAGGGAAATCAAAAGGAAAAGGTAAGTGAAACAACAATGCACTAGCTTAAAGGAACCTATTTAGAAAATAAAAAATGAACCGTTACAACCCCTTTAACTCGGAGGTCAGCAATCCATCAATCACGATCTACCTGCCGACTACTGTCAGGAGACAGGTAGATCACCTCCGAGTATAGAAAAAGGAAGACAAACATGCTGTCTTAAAATAACAAACAATAGCAGCCGGCACAACAAAAGATCAATCTGTGAAATGAATGAAGTAAAAATGGTATAGTGCAGGACTAAATCTAGCGATTAAAAAGAGTAGGGCTACTGCTGTTCACACAGAAGCTGATAGCGGAGATTCACTAAAGTGCAAAAAAGAAACATATAGAAAATGAATCTAATAATGACACTCAATGTGACTGATACGAAATAAACACTAAGGCCTCGTACACACGGACGGACTGTCCAGCATTTGTCCAGCCGACCGTTTTGCAGCGGACAAATGTTTCTTAGCATGCTAAGAAACATGTCCGCTGGAAGCCTGTCCGTCGGACATGTTCGGTCGTCTGTACAGACTCACCGGACATGTCCGATCGGCCGCCATCCCTCGCATGCGTCGAATCACTTAGACGCATGTGTGGAAGCATTGAACTTCCAGGGCCTCGCACGTCGCCACGTCATCGTCGCGGCGACGGCGCGGCCTCGTTACCGCATATCGTGTACGCGCGGATTTCTGTCTGATGGTGTGTACAACCATCAGACAGAAATCTCCGGGCGGACATGTCCGCTAAAAACAGTCCGGCGGACCGTTTTCAGCGAACAGTCCGTCCGTCTGTACGAGGCCTTAAACTGGTCTGCGGACCAGTTTCAGCAGACATGTTCGGTCGTGTGTACGGGGCCTAACACGTTTAAATGAAACAAAGATGCGTGTGCATAATTATATAGTCCATAAAGTGATTCCAGTGGATAAAGTGACTTTCCAAGGTGATTAGTTGTAAACCAGTTTGTCTGTAGATATTCTACCACCAATAGAAAAAGAGGCTTACCAGACACGTTGAACCCAACTAGGCATACGCCCAATGATTCAACAGAGCTTTTGGTGTAGCACACCCAGGGGAGAGAAGTATGTCAGCATACACAGCTTCCAATGGGGACATATAAGGCGGAGGTCCGTCACACTATTGTCGCCAATAGGTCTCAACCAAGGATGTAGTGACCAAAACACAAGGGCAATTCATCCAAATAGTACATTGATAAAATGAGAGAGAATAGGCCATATAGTGTGATACCATTTAGACAAAAAATATATTTATTGTATAAGTGTAGCGCCTATGTACTTTATAGTACTGGTGCTAGTTAAATTTAGAGGTAGGTCAGAGTGTAGTTAAACTCTGATCCAGATTGTTAAATGCAAAACAGGGTCTCTGTCTCAGCTTGGCTGTGCTGTAGGCTATTCTGTTACACTGGGGTGTTCTTCCAGCCCAGTGCTGCAGGTGGCAACAGTGGAGTCAAGGTTTGGGTGCTCTTTCCCAGCAGCGAATCAGGAGGGTTTGTCCTCGCTGTGCATGCTGGGGAGGGGTATTTATGAGGCAGACGCTATTTGGTCTGGTTCTTCTCCGTCCAGTGTAGCACCCACCTTTAGGGTGGCCACATCACGGCGCCCCGGCGCTATGGCCAACCTGGCCGGGGTGTGCGTGCCACGTGGTGTTCCTGGTTCTGGGACCATGCTGGCCCGGAGCATCTGAACAGCGATGGGAATCCAGTGAGTGACTGGGTTCCCACCTTTGAGGATCCCAAGCTGTATTGCTGTTCGGAGGGGAGTCAGTCTGAGAGGCTGGCGGTCCAAAAGGGCCTGGACAAACCAAGGGGATCGAGGTAACCGGACACTGAGGGATTGATCACCTGTCAGTCGGTACCTGGGCGACAAGTTGAAGGAGATCCAGGCGTAACTCATCTAAGGAGGGATATCTCCAAGAACTCAATCCAGAGAGGGTCTGTGGCAGAGGTGTCTTTCTGAGGCTCACCGAGGGGAGTCTGTGGCAGAGGCTCTTTCTCAAGTTCAAGTTCACTAAGGAGGGTCTGTGGCAGAGACTTTATCCTACAATTGTCTGAGTGATACTCCGGCTGCCAGGTCAGTGAGAGAGGCTTGTCCGTGTACGCCAAGCCCACTCCGGCGGGAGTGGTACACAGAATGGTTGCGTTTGGGAGCAGGACTGTTTCCTATTATCACGCCTGAATCTGCTATTCCCCATTCTTCTTCAACTTTACTTTCCTCACCATAAGTTTACTGTTTTTACCCGGCTGGGTAATAAAGAGCACCTGTCGTGGACATTCATTTACTTCTACTATATGCAACGTGCAACATTCACCCCTAGGAATTTTTGAGGAGCCATGAGGTAACATGCCGCCCAAAAATCCAGCAGCTCCTGCGGGGGTAATGCTACATAAGTAAAAATGGACACTCACATTTGAGAAGGTGTTAAAAGCATGAAGATAAAATCAAATAATCACAGTGGCTTCAGCAGAGTCCGTGCCGACGCGTTTCATCCAAATTTGGCATCATCTTGGTTTACTATGTGGCCTTTTATCAATGTACTATTTGGATGAATTGCCTTTGTGTTTTGGTCACTACATCCTTGGTTAAGACCTATTGGCGACAATAGTGTGACGGACCTCCGCTTTATATATCCCATTGGAAGCTGTGTATGCTGACATACTTCTCTCCCCTGGGTGTGCTACACCAAAAGCTCTGTTGAATCATTGGGCGTATGCCTAGTTGGGTTCAACGTGTCTGGTAAGCCTCTTTTTCTATTGGTGGTAGAATATCTACAGACAAACTGGTTTACAACTAATCACCTTGGAAAGTCACTTTATCCACTGGAATCACTTTATGGACTATATAATTATGCACATGTACCTTTGTTTCATGTAAATGTGTTATTGTTTATCACGTATCAGTCACATTGAGTGTCATTATTAGATTCATTTTCTATATGTTTTTTTGCACTTTAGTGAATCTCCACTATCAGCTTCTGTCTGAACAGCAGGAGCCCTACTCTTTTCAATCACTAGATTTAGCGCTGCACTATACCATTTTTACTTAGATCACCTCCGAGTGGCAGAGCAGAGAACAGAAGCGATAAGACGCCTGAACTCTCAAGCTGGGAAGACGTAGAAGAGAGTCCTGGGTAGTGGAGGCTTTCCCCGTCCCACAGCATGCCCCTTGCATGCGTGGCTGTGGGGCAGGAGATACCTCTACTGCCTAGAATTTTCTGTCAGGGTTTGACAGTGCTCAGGCAAGTTTGAATTCTTGATCCCCTTTGTGCAGTGTGCTGATTCCCACCAGCCCTCCAGTTTGTTCAAGGTGCTTATGGTTTATGATCAGTGCACCAGAACAGGTGACTCTGCCACAGCAGCTTCTCTGGGCTGCTTTGCATCAGGAATGCTCCTGACCCCCTGTACCATTGCCTCCTGATCCCTCTGTAGCATGCCCTCCTGACCCTGAGTACCATGCCCTCTGGCAACTCTGTAATGGGCCCTCCTGACCCCAAGGACTGGCCTTTATGACCCCCAGTACCGTACCCTCCTGACCGTTGAGTACTGTTTCCTCTTTACCCCCCAAGTACCATGCCCTCCAGACATGCTTGTAGCATGCCCTTCTGACCTCTAGTACCATGCCCTCCTAACTCTCCAGTATCATGCACTCCTGACCCCCCCTGTGCTGTTCCCTCTGGACCCCCTGTATTATGCCCTCTAGACCTGCCTGTACCAGGCTATTCTGACCCCCTGTATGGGGCCCTCCTGACCCCTCTGCCTTGCTGACTCCCTGTCTCTTTCCCTGTTAGTGCCCTGCTCTGCTAACCCCTGTTCTGCTCACCCCTGTACACTGCCCTACCTACTACTAACCACTGTACATTGCTTTACCCACTGCTGACCTATGGGAGCTTGCTAGTAAACTTCCCAATGAAAAAGGGTGCAACACCCTGGTGCTCTTTGCTCTCTTCCATTTTGTCATGGTAGATCTCCACCTCATGAAGGTTGCTTACTCCTGCTTTAACTGTATTAATATGCCTGGAATAAGAAGAGAAGGACTGTCCCATCACAGCATCCCTGTGATCGGCTGTTTTATGATCAAGAGATAATAAATAAGGTCAATATTCCCATTGCACACGTTTCTGTAATGGACTCAGATGTAGCACGTGCTGCAGCAACAGCTAGCTGGGGATATCACAGGTCGATGTACATATTTGCCAGCACACCATGGATCGTCAAGTATCAAGCAACATTTTTTATTGAAGAGTGATCACATCACAGTGGACAAAGTTCAATGTTTTGAAGCTACGCGGGACCCCTTCAGCAGGCATGTGATGAAGGGTTGCTTCATGGCTTTGAAATGTTGCACTTTGTCCACTGTGGTGTGATCATTCTCTACTAAAACATGCAGACAATACTTGACGATCCATGGTGTGCTGGCCAATATGTACATTGACATAGGATCAGGAGTCAGGCCTGTTGGTTCCCAATCATTACTAGAGATCGGGAGCTGTATTTGACAGGTCAGTCACTGTGCTGGGAGTGTGCATTGAGTGCACTCTCGGCACAGAACCCTCAGTCCCCTATGGACACATATGCACTTAAAAGTTAAAGATTAACTTCTTCTTTCTTGCTATATGACATGTTTCATCCATATTTATGGTGTACCATGTAACATGGTGCCAAGCTATCCCTCAACCCCTAATCCGCCACCCTCCATCCTTCTGGAAGGATCACGGAGTTCTGTAACATTATAAATTTGGCTCATGGATCTGTGAATGAATGAACTACAAGTCCTGTCTGCCACCTTCGGCTCCATGCACACAGGACATTCAAAAAAGTCTTTATGGATGTTGGATTGCCTTTCAAGAAACGCTGCTTTAAAATTGCTCTTTTAACAGCATTTTTTAATCACGTTTATGTGCGTTTTGGAGCTTTTTTGTGATATTACACCTGATTACATGGGCACTGATGGGTGACAATAATGGGCACTGATCGGCACTGGTAGGTTACACTGATAGGCAGCACTGCTAGGTGGCACTGATGAGGCACTGATTGGCACCAATGGTGGGCATTGATAGCTGGCACATGTGGTCATTGATAGGTGGCACTCGTGGGCATTGATAGGTGGCACTGGTGGACATTGTGGACACTGGCAGGTGGCTATGGCAGGTGGCACTGGCAGGGGGTATGGATTGCATGGTTTACAGATGAGGCAGAATTGCCCCTTGCACATAAGTCGGTGATCGGCTTTTTTTTCTCCTCACGCTGTCAGCATGAAAAACGATTACTGAGCTTTTGTTTACATCACGTGATCAGCTGTCATTGGCTGACAGCTGATCATGTGGCAAGGGGCCTGTGATCACCCGAGTCTCAGTGACTCTGTGATCACAGCGCACAAAGGGGAGGATGTCTATTGACGGCCTACCGGCAATTGGGGTCCGCGCTGTGGCCATCATTCGGCTCTGGCGCGAACGCCTAGTGGTTAATAAATGCACCTTTTTGCCCCTGCAAATATAGAAGCATTTATTTAATTTTTTTTTTGCAAAAGATGGACATACTTTTTAACAGCAGCCAGACAATGTAGTCAGCAATAGCTTTTACTAAAAGGAAAAGGGAAATCTTTAAGTATATCCACTGATATAGAGAGAGGATTGTACAACTACAAGTACAGGCTCACCTGAGACTAATGCCGGGTGTTTTAATCCATGGCAGATAGCGATTGTAAATCACAAGGCTAAGCCAGATCAGGATACATTTTACTGGAGATCCAATAGATAAAATGCTTTTATTAAAGCTTGGAGCGTTTTATAGCAAACATTGCTTCCTCTTCAGGAGTACAAAATACAAACTAACAAATGGCTTTAAGCTCATAGCATCAAAAACACACCAAGTGCTTAATTACAGCAGTGATGCTGACATCTCTGGTAAAGCGGTTGTAAACCTAAAATTGCAACTTTCTATTTCTACAGGCATTCTAATAGCCCCAATTCGTCTCTGTCTTTTTTTTTTCCCTACCTGCTTCCTTCTCCAGATATCGCCGATATCCCGAATGGTGACGTCACTCCGCGCATGCGCCGTTCGTTAATCCGGCCAGCCGAGACCCTGCCGGTTACTAGCTCTGTTTATGTCGGGGCTGCGTCATTTCCTGCTGTTGATGTCAGCCCCGACATCGCGCGATGTTTTTCATTGTTATTTCCTCCCTCCCCCTCCCCAAGAGGCTCATGGTTGTTTACCTTCATACCTTGTGACTCCTACGTCACAGGGTTTGAAGGAGGAAGAAGGCGCGCAAGACACAGCTTAAATATTGGTGAATGGGTGCGCTGATTAATCAATATTAATACATAATCAAATATAAATTAGTGTACATATTCAAATATAAATAAATATGCAGAATATATAAATACTATAACACCTATTACCAGTAAGTGATCTAGTAAAAAAGTCCAAAATAATTGTAATGCTGGTATCTGTTGTGCTCAGAAGTGAATGGTGCCAAAACATAAAGAAAGTCCAAAATAGGCGTAAGTGGTTGGAGATAATAGTCTCTGGAATAGTCCTCAGTTGAAGAGTGACATGCTTGCAATCAAGCTATAGATCCACCTTCACCATATTGTTGGCTTACACCCAAAGTGAATGAATAAATTGGCTCCTTACCAGAAGAAAATGCCCCCTATTTTGGTATCAAAAAGGAGGACATTTAAAGCTTGTCACAGGAACACCTGTAGTGGCAAATACGTCCTGGCAGCAGTGACAGTTGCAATCATTGGATATCCAATATGAACATGAAAAATAAGATGTGGCCAAACATAGTGTAACTTTGTTTTAATAAATGTTAAAATATAAACAGAGGGAGCCAAGTGGCCGCTTACTTTAAAAGGTGCCTCAAACCCGGCACTGAGGCTCAGTAGCATAGGGTCAGACAGCAAGATCTTGGGCACTTGGATGCTCAGCTCGTGTCCCGAGCGTGCGTTCCACGTCCGCGATGAGCGGAGCCAGCAGAGCAGGATACAGGAAGTGACAGGTACGATTGCGTGGTTGGGTGCACACAGCTTCTCTTCGTTTCCATAGTAACCAGAAATGAAGAAGAGGCTTGAATATTTGCCGTAGTGCGCACGCGCGGGATTACAGCAAGCGTCATCAAGTATGGGCGGAAGTTTTTACAGCAGCAGATGCGGAAGACCTAAAGAAGAATGGCGCTGGCATAGGACCAGGAAGCCCAGGGACAAAGGTACCGATTACACCGCAAATATAATAATTGAATTGATTGTATAACGATCGTTGGATGCAGCGGGAAACTGTCTTTAGGAAAATGCTAATAATGAAATAAGTAGATGGGGGTTTACAGCCGCTTTAACCCTAACTTTGCTTGATATCTTCAAATACTAAACTTCTCAAAATGACTTGTGTTCTATTTCAAAGGCTGCTTTATGTATTGACATACCTTCTTAGACCCAGTCTGTCTGGACAGCATGGTCACCTGCTGACTACAGGCCGCTAAACTCTTCAATAAGACACAGAAGTTTAATCCAATGCAATTTTACTTCAGATAATTGCATTACAGAAAATGTTTATCCAGTCTTCTGAAGTGTAATTCCTCGTACACTAGGCCAGACTTTCCGAGACAGGCTTTTTTTCTCAGAAAGTCCGACCGTGTGTAGCCTCCATCTGACTTATTTGGTCAGAAGTCCGATGGACCTTAGATAGAGAATCTGTTCTCTTTTTATCCGTCGGACTTCCGACAGGCTCAGGGCGGACTTTTGCACAGTGAAAAGTCCGGCTATGTGTAAGAGGCATAAGAAGACAATGACTTTCCTAAGCCCATCCCTTGTGAAATACTAATGCTGACTGAGGGAACATGGGAGAAAGCATGGAGGGTCTAACTAAGACGGACTAGCTAGCACTAAACAAGAGGTTACGTTTAATGAAGGTACAATATTTAGCAACTCACGTGGTTGATGATTAAAAGAGGCACATCTAAGTATGCAGACATCCGGGGTAAAGCTGTCCACGTAGACCATCCCCCGCACTGCCGGCTCTCACTGCTGTCTGTCTGCAATCATGACCAGAAAGAATATTCTGCAGTAGAGCGATATGAAAGCGAGGCTTGAAGCGCTCGTGGAGCGCAGCATGGAAGGGATGACGTCGATGGCGGTGCGGAGGATGGTCTATGTGGACAGCTTTACCCCGGATGACTGCATACTTATAGATGTGCCTATTTTAATCATCAACCATGTGAGTTGCTAAATGTTGTATCTTCATTAAACCTAATCATAGTGCTACACTTAGAAGCGCCTCTCTTCTCTTTTAGACTCAGTTGTGACGTGACGCTACTTGTAAATCAAGACATCACTCGTTTATCATGTCAAAATGTATAAACAACATTTTTTTGTTTTCGCAAAACACCACCATACCAAGTTACCAAGTTATTCTCAATCCAAGGTTTTACTGTACTAATGATGAGCAAAGTGAGCGGTTCACTAGATATTCACCAAAAGCTTGAAAAAAAATATTCAAGCCCCTAAAATAGCTCCCAAGCCTCATTAAAGTCTATAGGATCCAAATGTTGGATTTTTTTTCTGTCCTTTTCAAAGCCAATTTGCAAGATTGTGGTTAAAAAATGTGGGCCAGATTCACATAGGTTAGCGTATCTCTAGATCCGCGTAACCTATGTGATTTAAGATCCGCCGCCGCAAGTTTTTGAGGCAAGTGGGTAATTCACAAAACACTTACCTCAAAACTTGCGGTGGCGTATCATAAATCCCCCGGCGGAATTCAAATTCCGCGGCTAGGGGGAGTGTGCTATTCAAATCAGGCGCGTCCCCGCGCCGATCGAATAGCGCATGTGCCGTCCGGAAATGTTCCCAGTGTGCATTGCTCCAAATGACGTCGCAAGGACGTCATTGGTTTCGACGTTTACGTAAATTACGTCCATCCGTATTCGCGATCGACTTATGCAAACGACGTAAAAAATTCAAATTTCGTTGCGGGAACGACGCCCATACTTAACATTGGCTGCGCCTCATAGAAGCAGGGGTAACTATACGCCGGGAAAACCCTTACGTAAACGGCGTAAAGTGACTGCGTCGGGCCCGCGTACGTTCGTGAATTGGCGTATCTCGCTGATTTACATATTCTCGGCGTAAATCAGCGAGAACGCCCCCAGCGGCCATTTTAAAATTGCAGTTAAGATCCGACGGTGTAACACAGTTACACCTGTCGGATCTTAGGCATATCTATGCGTAACTGATTCTATAAATCAGTCGCATAGATACGACCGACGCAACTCTGAGATACGACGGTGTATCAGGAGATACACCGTCGTATCTCAATGTGAATCTGGCCCAGTATATGGATAGCTGGGGACTGCATGGGGGAATGTGTATGCAATAAAAATGTATATGGTTCAGTGGCTCTTATTAAGGCTAAAAAGGCAACATTACAAATACGCAATTCCAATAAGCAACATGCTTGAAGAATATCCTAAACATGCACGTGAAGTAATGCACCTGTAAGATGTGCTACAGGAACAGTCATATATATTAAAAAAAAATAAACTATTGCCCCTAGATGAAAGTTCTTTCTCTTACCTGCTTCTGTTTTTAAACAAAAGAGTGGGGGAAACCCCGAAATATATCATGGACCACATATAAATGTCTGGAAGCCCCTTCAATGATGATGAATGATGTTACAAATCCTGCTTTGATTGTCCTCTCTTTCTAGACTCTAGCCACCACTGGCAGCTCCTGGACCATCTACTGAATGTCAGCAAACCGACTTGTGATGCTGGCTAATGCCATTGACCAAATATGGCCACAACCAAGATGCTCACTGGCTTGTTTCAATTTGAAACAAGTTTGCAGAGGGACAGCTGGAAGCTCATTAATGTGGATGTAAACCTGATTCATGAAATTTAAGCTGGACACATATATCTGCAGTGTTATCGTATCTCTCTTATCTCTCTCGTCCTGTAGCTGTCTCCTGCTCTGTTCTTCTGATAACTCCTGACAAGTTCTCCCTCACTTATGATAAAAGCAGCAGGAGTTTTGTATTGGCGAGAATGCTATAAATAGATTTGCAGAGCTCTGAACTATTCAGCAATCAGAGCTGAAGGTCGCTACTGAGGAGAGGGGGTGTGTGTCTTTCCTCCAATCAGCTGTCTTGGCTGTATGCCCAGGCTTCACTGCAGTGCTAACCAGGAAGAAAAAATCTCCTAACACGATGTGCACATTCTCAACAGTATATAAAGATGAAGATAGAAGATATACATGTAAAACTTATACAGTATAGGGAGATTTGTTTCATCCCTGTGTATCATCTGAGGCTGTTCACTTCACTGGGTATATGTGAAGGTTTACATACACTTTAAGTGGGGGTAGTAATACCGCCCAACAAATTAATGTATTCCTGTGGCAGTAACTGGAATTTCTCATGGGTAGGCAAACTGGCTAAATCTGGCCACATAGCTGACCCATTCAGTGAACTGCAAACAGCTTGGGTTTTGGTCAAAATTATGGTTGACCTGAACCTGAAGCTTATCCCAGATAAATACATATGTAGCACCATCTAGTATTCTAGAATTGGATTTTCTTCCTGTAGTGTAGGTAAATTGTTAGGCTTGGCTGTCAGGCAAGTAAAGTAAAGTGATGAATATTATTTTTGGCATCAATGTGCCAAAAAGAAACATGATGTGGAGGGTATAATTTCTCAGTAGTTTAATTTAAACCATCTGGTATCAATGTATTAACCTGTGTATCCACATTGTTTCTATAAGTTGATAAGTTGAAAATAAATCTTGAGCATTGATCTCAGCAATATGTTAAAGTTGTTGAATGCTAAACCTAGAAGGTTCTCTACTATGGTGTACACACAGTGACTTCAGACACTATGTTTCAGGAACCTTATACAGTTTTTATATTAGATTTATTTTATTAAATCAAAATTTTAATATTTGAATTGTTTTATTTACAAAGACTGCTTAAAAATTGCATGGGCACTCTAAGGCCTCGTACACACGATAGGTTAACCAGAGGACAACGGTCTGATGGACCATTTTCATCGGTCAAAACCGATCGTGTGTGGGCCCCATAGGTAATTTATCCATAGGTTAAAAAAAAGCCAACTTGCTTTAAATTTAACCGATGGATTCCTAACCAATAGGTCAAAACCGATCGTTAGTAGGCACAAACATCGGTTAAAAATCCACACATGCTCAGAATCAAGTTGACGCATGCTTGGAAGCATTGAACTTCGTCTTTTTTGTCACCGCGTTCTGACACAATCGTTTTTTTAACCGATGGTGTGTAGGCGCGACAGACCATCAGTCAGCTTCATCGGTTAACCTATGACAATGGTCCTTCAGACCGTTCTCATCGGATGGACTAATCGTGTGTACGAGGCTTTACATACAGTATATATACAACATATTCTGTGTTACAATTGAATTATATTATAATTGGTCAAGGATAAAGTTCCCACACTGGAGATCACTTCCAATTTGTCAAAAATCAGTTGATTAACATACTGTATGCCTACATATTTTTATAGGCGATGTTGGCAATATTTCCTTATTACTATTCTTATACATTTTTTAGCAATAAAATTCCTATTTTTTTTTTTTACCCCCTAGAATTGTGGTTTATTTGAAATTATTGTTTTTCATCAGAGGGTCTTGAAGTAACAAACACCAATATTTCTAAAAAATCTTCCTAATAATATCATGCCGTAAATGATAAGTACTAATATACAATATGGGCCAGATTCACGTAGGACTTACGCCGACGTATCTCGAGATATCCCGCGTAAGTCTAAATGTGCGCCGTCATATCTTTGCGCCGTACCCACAGAACTAGATACGCCTGAAAATAGGCTTCTTCCGGCCCACGTAATTTTCCTACGCCGGCGTATCATGGGCGCATATTTACACGTTGGGCGCATCTGGGGCACCCATTGATTTCCTATTCAAATATGCAAATGAGGGAGATACGCCGATCCCCAAACAACGCGCGTTCGGCACAGGCTACGCGCGGTGTGCGTAAGTTGTACGTCCGGCCTAAAGTTACCCCTCATAAAGCAGGGGTAACTCTGCACCAGACTTGCACAGGTCAGCTGGAGAGTAGCTGCAGAGCCCCGTTACAGACGAGTTGAGCAACCACACTTGCAGGACAACACATCTGTATGCCAACATGCCAGGGGCAGCCGTGGTCCTAGCACTACTAATGTGTCCACCGGCACGTAGGAGGGCACGGGAAAGGATATACCACACGCGCATTAACGTCTTTGGCATGGGGGATTCAGAGGTGTATCGTATCTTCAGATTCAGCCCTGCTGCCATTCTGGAATTAGCCACAGCCCTGCACCTGCATGATGATATCACCAGCAAGACACATCACTCACAGGCAGTGGAGCCACTGGTCAAGGTACTGGCAACACTCCATTTCCTTGCAAGTGGATCTTTTCAGCGTACGAGTGGAGTCGTGGCTGGGATGTCACAATCCACCATGAGCAGATGCGTGCACCAGTTGGCCCCGCAATCCTCAGACGCATGTCCCACCACTTCATCAAATGCACCCATGAGCATCTGCGGCAGAAGGCAATGCAGGATTTCTACAGAATTGCAGGATTCCCACGCACCGTGGGGGCCATTGATTGCACACATGTGGCACTACGGTCCCCCCGTGCCACAAAGCACATGTACCGCAATCATAAGCAGTGGCATTCCATCAATGTACAGGTGATAGCCGATGCCCAATGCCTCATATGGCACGTCCGTGCCAAACACCCAGGGGCCAGCCACGACAGCTACATATTCCGTCAAAGCAACATCCCAACGGAATTCGAACCGAACGTGTACGGGAACAGCTGGCTGGTTGGTGAGTGACATGGGTGTCAGGCATGACTGTCCGACCCCATGATGCAGACATCACAAGGGGCACATGCACGACTAACATCCTCCTGTCTTTTCCCTTCCAGGTGACTCTGCATATGCACTTGGGCCCCATTCCGGAATCCCGAAACCAGAGGAGAGAGAAAATACAATGCTGCACACATACGTACCCGTGCAGTGGTGAAACGCACATTTGGCCTCCTGAAGTCCGGTTTCCGATGCCTGGATACATCCGGGGGGGCCCTGTTGTATTCCCAAAACTTTGTGTGCCAGATCATCAGTACATGTTGCATGCTGCACAACTATGCCATGAGAAAGGGCCTGGAGATTGACATACGTGATGACCTGACCTCCGAACCAGACAGTCCCCCCCTAACTGAGGCTACCCCGTCTGCTGAGGGAAGAGCAGTCAGGAAATGCCTGGTGGTAGGCATCTTTGCACGTTAAACACACACATTCATCATGGCATAAGGAGAATGCACGCATGCACACCACTGTGGTCCCTAGCTCACACACACCACATACACTTCACATTGGATTAGCCCAAGTCCACCATGCAGGACTTGGGAGCAGCAACGCCGTGCCAAGGCACCAATGGTGTCGCTGTCCATTCATACCACATTCACACGGTTGTGGGGATAACTTCTCCCCGACGACCCAGGGTGACACACCTTACTGGCAGGTATGTTACCCCCACATTCACACACCAGTCACACTGTAGCCTGCACTACTGACCGCGTGCAGTCATTATAAAATAAAAGGCTCTTCACCAGAGCATAAATAAAATAAAAGGCTCTTCACCAGAGCATGATTAAAAAATAAAAGGCTCTTCACCAGAGCATAAAGAAACAAAAAAGGCTTTTCACCAGAGCATAAAGAAACAAAAAAGGCAATCAATTGCCCTGGCGTGGGCTACGCCTGGTGCCCCGGCTCCTCATTTGCCTTGGGGGAGCCTCAGGTGGGGGGATAGGGCATCAGGAGCAGGCTCATCCTCAGGTCTGCCAGGTGCTGGCTGCCTGCCCTCCAATGCCAGGGCAATGCGGGTGAGCACCGCGTTGGTCTCAGCCTGCATCCGCAACTGGCGGGTGGTGGTTTGCTGCTGGTGGCACCTCCTATGCATCCCCTCTGCCGCGATGGCAGCTCTATTGGCCTTTACAGCCACTGTCAGGCTCTTCACCTCTGTCACGAGGCGTGATGTCGTGGCCTGCAGCTCAGCAACGCAGGTCACTACAGCTGCACAGTTCCCACTGATATCCTGCAGACTGTCGGGAATCTGTGCTGCGGATGCCAGGCTGTCTGCGACACACCGCACGTCCCAGGCAACACCCCTGGTTTTGCGGGTGGCCTTCCTGGGGGCAGGAGAGGCTTGGGGCCGGGTATATGGGGAGGCCCTTGAGGAGCTTCCCCTGATGGCGGAGGAGGGTGAGGGGCTTCCTCTGATGGTGGAGGATGGTGAGGGTCTTTCCCTGATGAGGGAGGAGGGTGAGGGTCTTCCCATGATGGGGGAGGAGGGTTAGGCGGGTCCAGGGATGATGGGAGCCTCCTCCTGTGGATGACACAAAACATTCACATGTTGGTGGACCCACACACGTGTCACATATTCCCTTCCACCCCCTCACATGCTACACACCGTATAGGAGCTAAACACACTCACCTGACCTCAAGGACTGGTCATCGGAGTCAAATCCATCCATGTCCTCCACCTGCTCACGCTGCAAACATTCAGCAATGATCTCCTCAGGTGTCAACCGCAGCGATGAGGCAGGTCCTCCTCCCGTGCCCCTGGCATGCTTCCTTATAAGGGCCAGCTTCTCACGGACCTGACGTCTCAGGTCATTTATTTTCTTTTGAACATCCTTGAGGGTCCTGATCGCATTTCCCACGGCACTGACCTGCAGGCTGAGCTCCCCCAGGATCTCCTTCTTCTGTGCCTTGCTGGTCTGGGAACTGAGGGCACCATGAAGGTATTTATCATGTTTGGCTATCCCTGCAATAATGATAGCCTTCTCCTCCTTGTAAAATATTTTTTTCCTCCACTTCTTGCCTGTATTTCCAGCAGCTGCCATCGCTCTGCAAAAGTACCTTGCTTCAGGGGGGGAAAAAAGCAGAATGTACTTTTGCGCCGGACAGGCGCATGTCTGGGCGTATTTATGCATTCGGCATTAGCCGGATGGGCCGGCGTATCCCAGGAAGTTGCACCGGCGTAGTTGTGAGCATGCGCACATGGGAGCGATCATATGTCCACGTCACTGTGCATGCTCCGTTCATGATACGCCGGCCGTAAAACACTGCTTCACACTCGGACCATCATTTGCATAAGGTCACACCCACTTACACTTACGCCGACTAAATTACGTTACGCCGGAGCAACGTTGGGAGCAAGTGCTTTGTGAATACTGTACTTACCTCTCAGAGTTACGTTGGCGTAGCGCATATGAGATGCCGGTATAAAGATGCGCCGATCTACGTGAATCTGGCCCTATATTTTTAGTATAACTTTTATCTTTATTTTTAAAATTTTCTGACAGTCAAACATTGACTCTGTACAAGCTTTTATGCCCTGTTCACGCTTAGGCCAGTTCACATGGTTTTCATCAGTTCAGTCACGTTTTTTCAAAGAAGAAACAGATTCAGTTTACATCAGTTTTACATCTACTAGCTGGAGTTAACCACTTGAGTCCTGGAGCCATTCTTAATTTTTTTTTACATATAAAATAATTTTAGGTCTGAAGATTACTTAAAACCCCCAAACATATATATCCAGAGAATAAATTTGTGGTAGTTCTATATTTTGTTTATGTCACACCATATTTGCGCAACAGTTTATGAAATACAAAATTACAGTAAAAAATACACTAAAGTTAATTTTGGGACACACAAACGTAATAAATTACCCAACGTTTTGTAAAATATAAAAGATGAAGTTGCACCAAGTAAATAGATACCCAACATGTCAAGCATAAAAATTGCCAGAAGTTGCGGATTGTCACTTGCCACGTCACCTTCCACACGTTGCGGATTGTCACCTGCCACGTCGCCTGTCACCAGATGCAGATTGTTACTTGCCACGTCACCTGCCACAAGTTGCGGATTGTCACTTGCAACGTCACCTGCCACAAGTTGCGGATTGTCACTTGCCTGCTACAATTGTGACTTTCCTGCTAAGGTGGGGATTGTCACTTCCTGTGTCCCAGAGTGAAGTCAGGCAGCAGAGAGATAATGTAATCTCTCTGCTGCCCGTGGCTGCCTGCACAGTGAGGATGGAACTATAGGGATACAGGGCGGGCGCCGGGCATTGAGAGATGGTGTCATCGCTTTGCTCCCCCGGCCGCCGGTCCACTGATTGGCCAGCCGACCACTCACTTTTCTTCTCTTCTTGGGACTGCAGGGCTTTTCCTTTTGTAATATACCTTACTCTTTTTTGATATATGGGTAAGTGGCTCTTTATATTTCCTTTCCATGCATCTCCTTGAGATTCAGGATTGGCAGTCACTTAATATCCCGTTTGTTTCATCTATTGGATTGAAATATCCTACCCCCCTTGTAGGATATAGGGACGGGAACCTTTTCTGTGAGGAATATGAAATGAGCTCCCCCTTTGTGGTTACCATGGGAAATGCACCCACCTGCTTTGAAATCATTGATATGTGAAAAGTCAAAAGCGAGTCACTATTTTTAACACACTTTAGAAAGTGTGAGAATTGTGATTATATATTTTTTGGATTATTTTGTTCAATACTAAATGGAAATAAATTTTGTCTTGATCTATTGTAGATTGTAATACTACAGTATTCCCTGAGGAAGAATGTTTTTTCATTTGAAACGTGTTGGATTACACACCTTTACTGCCACCAGTTGATCTGGTGGTTTTATATTAGATGACGGATAGTATCACTTGACAACTCAGATTTTATCAATCTCCATGTTTTTAAATGTTTGATAATTATGATATTATCCAATATTTTTTGATTATGTATTTATCTTTTGTACAATAAATGAATGTTGTTTTTCAATATACACAATTTTTTCTTATTTTGTTTGTTGCCTAAAAAATCCAATCCTTAGGCCCCGTACACACGGGAGGATTTATCCGCGGATACGGTCCAGCGGACCGTTTCCACGGATAAATCCTCTCGAGGATTTGTGCGGATTTTGATGCGATGGAGTGTACTCACCATCGAATCGAAATCCGCGCCGAAATCCTCTGGCGATGACGTGTCGCGCCGTCGCCGCGATGATGACGCGGCGACGTGTGCGACGCAGTCATATAAGGAATTCCACGCATGCGTCGAATCATTACGACGCATGCGGGGGATCCCTTTGGACGGATTGATCCGGTGAGTCTGTACAGACCAGCGGATCAATCCGTTGGGATGGATTCCAGCGGATAAATTTGAAGACATGTCTTCAAATATTTATCTGCTGGAAATCCATCGCATGGGAGAAAAATGGGGGAAACAGATCTGCTGGAGTGTACACACCATAGAATCTATCCGCTGAAACCGATCCGCTGAGATTTTTCAGCGGATGGATTCTATGGTGTGTACGGGGCCTTAGAGGTTATTTCAATTTTTTCAATTGCACAAGGGATGATGGCAACTACGGGCTAGATTCAGATAGAATGGTCTATCTATCCGCCCAGCGTAACGTAATTTAGGGCGCAAGTTCTGTATTCAGAAACAACTTGCGCCCTTAGTTACGGCGGTGTAACGTATCTGTGTCGGCGTAAGCCCGCCTAATTCAAATGTGGATGATGTGGGCGTGTTTTATGTATATTAACTGTGACCCAGCGTATTTGACGTTTCCCAGTGTGCATGCTCGAAATTCCGCCGCAAATCGTCATTGCTTTCGACGTGAACGTAAATTACATCCAGCCCTATTCGCGAATGACTTACGCAAACGATGTAAAATTTTCAAAACTTGACACGGGAACGACAGCCATACTTAACATAGGATACGCCTCATATAGCAGGGGTGACTTTACGCCAAAAAAGCCTAACGTAAACGACGGAAAAAAATGCGCCGGCCGGACGTACGTTTCTGAATCGGCGTATCTAGCTCATTTGCATATTCCTTGCGTAAATATACAGAAGTGCCACCTACCGGCCAGCGTAAATATGCAGCCTAAGATACGACGGTGTAAGACACTTACGCCGGTCGGATCTTAGGGAAATCTATGCGTAACTGATTCTATGAATCAGGCGCATAGATACGACCCCGCACACTCTGGAGATACGCCGTCGTATCTTCTATGTGAATCTACCCCTACATGTTCCTCTACATGAGCCAGTCTTCTTTCAAAGCCGCCCACTCACCTGCCGACTGGCCCGCCACCGAGCCACTCGCTTACTCACCCACCGAGCTGCCCGTTCATCCACACGCTGACTGGCACGCTGCTCATCCGCTACAATTTTTTTTGGGGGGGACGGCAATTTCCCTGTTGCCCTCCTTGGAGGCACACACACTCACATGCCAGGAAGTGCACTGCTTTAAACGGTAAATCTTCCAGGGTACAGATTAGGCACAATTCACGTCTTCCCTTTTGACCACTGGAGCAGTGTCAAGAGGGCTTTACCATCAAAATATTTTGTATGCATGGAAGAATTAAAAATAAAGAGCAGTAGCAGGTGAGAAGATGGCCGCGGCCAGCAAGGATTTTAACTGCCAAATCGCTGGAATGAGCAGGCAAGTATTTATGTGAGTTTAGTTCCGCTTTAAATCACCCTATCAATCACCACGATGATGGAGACAATCATTTTCAGCATGTCTGACATTGGACTAGGAGCAGTATTAGGAAGAAAAGAAGATAAAATGTTAACTGGATATATTTGGTATTTAATTTCTTGTTCTCATCCAGATATGAGTTGAATTGCTAGACCGAAATATTTTTAGTTCAAATTCTTTCCAGTATTTTCTGAACTTTGAAGAAAGAGTCGATAATTTACAGCTGGTTCAGTACATGAAAAGTGTCGTCTTTAAATCTTCAGTCAGCGCATTGTCTGCAGTGTCTAGCAGGTAAATTAAATTGGGCGCACAATATGTTCCATCACTTTGGCAGTTCAATGTTCAATATAGAAAGTATAATTATTTATTTGTTACTTTTTTTTATATAGCTGGGACCTATTCAGATATATTTACTGAGAATTTATCATCAATTTACTTCAGTTTATGTTGTTGCAGAACTTATTATGAAATGTATACCGGCAAATAATTTATATTGTGTTTTTACAATTTCAAAAGTAATTTCAAGAAACTCAAGTAATACCAAGTAATATAAGTTCAAATTAAATAAAAGAAAAAGAATGTCAGGTGGTTGTTTGACGTTCATAATTATTTATTGTTAATAAAGATATAGCAACAGGAAGATGAAAAGCAGCCAACGTGTTTGGAAAACCAACAAAGCACCTTCATCAGGGTATAGAAAACAGTCAGAAAGCGTCCTAGGACTCAATGTAAAATGAAGTGATTTCTATTGGGGGGGAGAATATTGGAGTGGTTCTAAAGTCAGGGGGGTAGATTCAGGTAGATGGGCGCCTAGTTACGGCAGCGCAGTGTATTGTATTTACGCTACGCCGACGCAACTTACAGGAGCAAGTGCAGTATTCACAAAGCACTTGCTCCGTAAGTTGCGGCGGCGTAGCGTAAATGGGGCCGGTGTAAGCACGCATAATTCAAATGTGTAAGGGGGGCGTGTTTTATGTTAATGTGTGTTGATCTGACGTGATTGACGTTTTGTACGAACAGCGCATGCGCCGTCCGTGTACATATCCCAGTGTGCATTGCTCCAAATGACGTCGCAAGGACGTCATTGGTTTCGACTTGAACGTAAATTATGTCCAGCCCTATTCGCGAACGACTTACGCAAACGACGTAAAAAATTCAAGAATCGAAGCGGGAACGATGTCCATACTTAACATTGAGTGCGCCTCATAGAAGCAGGCACAACGTTATACCGAAAAAGCCTTACGCAAACGACGTAAAAAACGATTGAGCTAAATGACGTGGCATGGACATCATTGGTTTCGACGTTAACGTAAAAGGCGTCCAGCGGCATTCATGGACGACCTACGCAAACAACGTACTTTTTTAAATTTCGACACGGAAATGACGGCCATACTTAACATTGGTTGCCCCTCATATAGCAGGGGCAACTTTACGCGTCGCAAAAGCTACGGAAACGTCGTAAATTCTCTGCGTCGACCGCGCGTACGTTCGGGAATCTCGCGCAAATAGCTAATTTGCATAGACGACAGGGAAAACGACGTCGGCGACACCTAGCAGCGGGAAAAAAAATGCATCTAAGATCTGACAGCGTAAGAGCCTTACGCCTGTCAGATCTAATGGATATCTATGCGTAACTGATTCTAAAAATCAGTCGCATAGATACCCAGGGCCAGATTAGGACTTACGACGGCGCAAATGGCGTTGCGCCGTCGTAAGCCTTTTAAGAATCTGGCCCAATATCTTTTTAGTTTTTGAAAAAGCAAAAAACATCCTTTAGAATCACTTTAAAGTGGTTGCAAACCTCTGCAATGAAAAATGAAAAACACATATGCTTATATAGTCTGTACTTGCTTCAATCCAAAGCACCTAGTGGGATTTCTGGCTACTGTCTCCTTCCTGTGCTATCTGCATGTCACCTTTGACAGTTTATGCTGTCATAAAAGGATCCTGGGGAATGGCCTTATTCCCCCTACAGCACACAGCAAGTGATTGACAGCCTCAGCTGTGCATGTTTCCCTACCAGACTGTGTAGAGGGGGTGTGTCCAGTCCCTCCACTCAGGTCTCAGATTATACTCAGCTCTCTGCTCTATGCTGTCCAGTGTGTAATGCCAGATCCCTGCCCACTGAAGTGCAGAAATGCTGTGTAAATTCAAGATTTGAATGGATGTAGAAAAGAGAAGGCAGCAGATAAACAGGTACAAGTTATCTAGGAGGATTTTTTTCATCTCTGTTTATCACCTGAAGCCAGTCACTTCATTGAATATATGTTATGCCGCGTACACACGACCATTTTTAATGGTTTAGAAAAAAATATGTTTTTTTTTCAACCCGATTCTTGTTAAGCCTGCCTTGCCTACACACAATCATGAAAAAAAATGCTCAAGCAAAGCGCGGTGACGTACAACACGTACGACGGCACTATGAAGGGGAAGTTCCATTCGGGTGGCGCCACCATTGGGGCTGCTTTTGCTGATTTTGTGTTAGTAAAAGTTTGGTGAGAGACGATTCACGATTTTCACGGTCTTCATGCTTTTTAGTCCGTTACAGTGTGATGAATGTGCTATCTCCATTATGAATGCTAGTTTTACCAGAACGAGTGCTCCCATCTCATAACTTGTTTCTGAGCATGCGCGTTTTTTTCACGTCGTTAAAGCCTACACACGACCATTTTTTATGACGTGAAAAACGACAATGTGAAAAGCTACGCTAAAATTTAGAGCATGTTGTAAATTTTTAATGACCATTTTTAACATAGCAAAAAATGCTCTGGAGCCCACACACGATCGTTTTTAATGACATCGTGAAAAACGGTCGTGTGTACGCGGCATAAGAGTTTACAACCACTTTAGTGATCATAATCCACATGTATTGGAGATTGGGATCATTAACCTCCTCTTGCCCGCTTGTGCGCCACGCTACAAATTCAGACACGCTGGGACATGGTGCAACCCTGATCTCTGTACAGAGCCAATGACATGGCTCTTTACCCATGTGATCCGCTGTGTCCAATCCCAGCCGATCACATGTAAACATAGAAGTGCCCTTTATTGGCTCTCCTCTCCTCACACTGACAGTGTGTGAGGAGAGGAAAGATGATCAGCGACATCTCCTCACAGGGGAGACCTGTACAGATAATCAGTGCCCTGATTATCTGTGCAGCCCCAACAGTGCCCAGCAGTGATGCCAGTCAGTTCCTATTGGTGATGCCAATCTGTGCCCATCGGTGATGCCAATCAGTGCCCATCAGAAATGCCAGTCAGTGCTGCCTTTCAGTGCCCATCAGTGACACCTATCAGTGCTGCATATCAGTGCTGCATATTATTGCCTCCTCATCAGTGCCGATAAGTGCCACCTTATCAGTGGCCATCAGTGCAGCCTCACCAGGGCATCAGTGAAGGAGAAAAATTACTTATTTACAAAACTTTCTAAAAGAAACAAAGGAAAAATATAATTTTTTTCAAAATTTTCTGGCTTTTTCATTTATTTAGTAAGAAATAAAAAACCCGGCGGTGATTAAATACTACCAAAAGATCTATTTGTGTGAAAAAAATTATAGAAAATGTAATTTGAGTACAGTGTTGTATGACCGGCAATTGTCATTCAAAGTATGAGAGCACTGAAAGCTGAAAATTGGTCTGGGCAGGAAGGGGGTAAAAGTGCCCGGTATTGAAGTGGTTAAGGTTCTTTTCCTGACAGAGGTCTTATTAAAGAGCATTCTATAGGAATCCCAATTCACAACTGCTCCAGATTTTGCCTGCTCTAGTTTTGATAACTTTATCCTATTGCACTGTATACATTTGCTGTGATGGGACTAGGCAAGGTCCGGAGACCAGTGGTGTCCAGAATGGACATAATGGGCCAGATTCACAAAGAGATACGACGGCGGATCTCCTGATATGCTGTCGTATCTCTGAGATCCGACGGTCGGATCTATGCGACTGATTCATAAGAATCAGTTACGCATAGATCTCCCTTAGATCCGACAGGTGTAAGTGACTTATACCGTCGGATCTTAGGCTGCAATCTTCCGCTGTCCGCTAGGTGGCGTTTCGTGTTTTACTCGCGACGAATATGCAAATGAGGAGATACGCCGATTCAGAAACGAACGCCCGCCCGTTGCTTTTTTTTTACGTCGTTTGCGTTCGGCTTTTTCCGGCGAATAGTTACCCCTGCTATATGAGGGGTAGCTAATGTTAAGTATTGGCCATCATTCCCGCGCCGAGTTTTGAATTATTACGTGGTTTGCGTAAGTCTGTCGCGAATACGGATGGCCGTAATTGACGTTAACGCCGAAAACAATGACGTCCTAGCGACGTAATTTGGAGCATGCGCACTGGGAAATTTCGCCGGCGGCGCATGCGCAGTTAAATTGGCGCAGGGACGCGCCTGATTTAAATTGTACACTCCCCCTAGCCGCGGAATTTGAATTCTGCCGGGGGAGTTACGACCCACCAGCGCAAGTTTGGAGGTAAGTGCTTTGTGAATACTGAACTAGCCTCGCAAAATTGCGCCGGCGGATCGTAAATCACATAGATTACGCGGATCTAAAGATCCGCTAATCTACAGTTGTATTCAAAATTATTCAACCCCCCACTGAAATTGATTGTTTTGGCCAGTTTGACATTGATTTTGATCATTCAGTCATCCTGCTTACAATTAAATCAAAGAGGCACGTGTAGGTCAGACAAATATAACATAACATTTATAATAAAATAACCACAAATGTCTTTTCTGTGCTCACATCATTATCAGTTTTATTCAACCCCCAAGTGACATTCAATCTTAGTACTTAGTACAACATCCTTTTACAGTTAAAGCTTTTAAACGTGAAGCATAGCTTGACACAAGTGTCTTGCAGCGATCTACGGGTATCTTCGCCCATTCGTCATGGGCAAAAGCCTGCAGTTCAGTCACATTCTTAGGCTTGCGCACTGCAACTGCTTTCTTTAAGTCCCACCAGAGGTTCTCAATCGGATTTAAGTCTGGTGACTGCGATGGCCACTCCAAAATGTTCCAGCCTTTAATCTGCAACCATGCTCTAGTGGACTTGGAGGTATGCTTGGGATCATTGTCCTGTTGAAAGGTCCAACGTCTCCCATGCCTCAGGTTTGTGACGGACTGCATCACATTGTCATCCAATATCTCCTGGTACTGAAGAGAATTCATGGTACCTTGCACACGCTGAAGCTTCCCTGTACCTGCAGAAGCAAAACAGCCCCAAAGCATGATTGACCCCCCGCCATGCTTCACAGTGGGCAAGGTGTTCTTTTCATCATAGGCCTTGTTCTTCCTCCTCCAAACATAGCGTTGATCCATGGGCCCAAACAGTTTCATCAGTCCACAGAACACAATCCCAAAACTTCTGTGGTTTGTCCACATGACTTTTGGCATACTGCAGTCGACTATTCTTATTCTTTAGAGACAGCAAGGGGGTGCGCCTGGGAGTTCTGGCATGGAGGCCTTCATTACGCAGTGTGCGCCGTATTGTCTGAGCAGAAACTTCAGTACCCACATCTGACAAATCTTTTCTCAGTTCCTCAGCAGTCACAAGGGGACTTTTCTCCACTCTACGCTTCAGGTAGCGCACAGCAGTCAAAGTCAGCATCTTCTTTCTGCCACGACCAGGTAGCGTTTCAACAGTGCCCTTTGCCTTGAATTTGCGAATGATGCTTCCTATGGTGTCTTTTGGTATGTTTAACATCTTTGCAATCTTCTCATAGCCATTGCCCTTCCTGTGAAGAGTAATCACCTCTTCTCTTGTCTTCCTGGATCATTCTCTTGACCTCACCATGTTTGTAACCACACCAGTAAATGTCTAGAAGGAGCTGAGTATCACAGTCATTTTAAAGCTGCCTAATTAATGCATATTAGGCTTTATTGCTGCTCCTTGACATCCACAGGTGTTTTCAATACCTGATTGAATACACTTCAATGAACCTCTGTTCTTCAGAGTGGTAGTCTTTAAGGGGTTGAATAATTGTGTAAATGAAGAATTCACAAAATAAATATTTACTACTGTATTACAAAACCGATTGATGTCATTTTAGTTGCATATGGTTCTTTAAGAAGTCCTTGTAGGATTTCATTCTGAATACAATTACAAATGTATACTAAATTCCCTAAAACCCTTTACAGCATTGGGGGGTTGAATAATTTTGAACACAACTGTATGTGAATCTAGCCCCATGACTCTGAATGATACCTAATAAAAGATTTCTTCATCCTTCGGAAGAGAACATTATATGTCTGTAAAGGCCTGTACACACGATCGGATTTTCTGGCGGGTATTGTGTGATGTTAGGCTGTTGTCCGAAAATCCGACCGTTTGTACGCTCCATCAGACAATTGTTGTCAGATTTTCCGCCAACAAATGTTGGATAGCATGCTTTAAAATTTTCCAACAACAAATGTGTGTTGTCGGATTATGTGATCGCGTGTACAGAAGTCCTTTGGAAAAAAAATCCTGAAGTAAAAACACGGGCTCGGGCTCTGTGACTGGCCGAGGCCGCGATGATGCATGTGCGTGGGAGCCACCGTTCATGGAACAGTGGCTGTTCCTTCAAAGTGCATGTGTCAGCGATGTCACTGGCTGCATGTAATATAAATATCTCCTAAACAATCCCAGTTTAAAAGATATTTACACTTCCTATAAATAGGAATTATTATAGGCTTACCTATAGGTAAATGTCAGCAGATGAAGTTTACTTCCTCTTTAACATGCATTGAAACAAAAATGTGCAAAGTAATAAAGTCTGTATTCCTTAGAACGATGGAAATACAGAAATGAGTACTAGATCAAAATTGGACGAACAAGTCCAAGATAATTTTAATTGTTGGTAAAAAAAGAAGTGATATAAAAACATCCAACACATTTCAGGAGCAGACCCACTTCATCAGGGCTCAACACAGGCTAAAACTTGGATGGACTTCACAGATCTAGATTAGAACCAGTATTGAACTCTCCACATGGAGTGACAACTTGACAGCAAGTGCCTAGCAGCCATAAAGCAACTGTTTGAGTTTCTGTTGGTGGGCCCATCGAGGGAAGCCTGGCTGTTTGGAAACCAGCTCTGATGAAGAGGGGACCCCCTCGAAACGCATCACCTGTATAAGTCCAAGACATGTTTTCCCTCGATCCATTGGTGCCAGGGCATTACTTTTGAGTGCAGCAGGTTGTTTCTATTGGGGGGCCACTTCGCCGGAGTCATTGAACTGTTTTGATTTTTCCTTCATCTGACTACACTTGCATGTCTAAATGTTCCTAGTGCCTCTTTGTGTATGTTGTTCTGTTATCTTTCGAGCCTGTCCCCTGCCAGCAGGCTGCAAGGAAAGACCCTTACTCTCTGTGTGAAAGCAGTGGTGTCTCTACAGAGGTCCAACACAATCTCTGGTAAGTCAGAGCTTGGAGCAGTGGTGGCTGGTGCACAATATTTTTTTTGGGGGGGGGGGGCGGCAAACAAACCCCCCCTCACTCGCACTGCTGCTGCCACCCCCCTCTCCGAGGGTGACGGATGAGAAGGTGGCCTTACCTACGAAGATCAAGCACAAGGGGTAGGGCTGCTGCTCCTTTCTCCAGTCGAGGGGAAGAGCCTGGGTTTCTCCTCCTGGCAAACAGACATTGGTTCTCTGCCTGGCCAAACCAAACAGGAACAGGAAGTGGGCCCTGAGACCCGATTGGCCAGGAGTCCTAAGACTCAGCAGTGCAGCAGTGCAGCACAACCTAAAATGTCCATAAATAATAAACAATGTCCATGAGAAGAAACAGTCCACAAGTGATTGTGAAAAAGGCACAATGAAAATTACGGCATGCAATGTGGATCAAACGTGGCCAGAAATCCCTCCACCGCACACAGAGTGGCCTCTCACCTCACTGATTCGACCTATAATAGGTCACATGGCATGTAACTCATTCCCAGTATAACTACTTAGAACATCCAATCAATCAGCATACCAAAGGTGTCGATCAAGGTCCTGAGCTTTGTCTCCAACATGCACATGAAACATAAATTAAGACAATCTAGTGCTCTCTGTATAAGGAGTGTTTGATTGTAAGATAAAACAAAAGCGAAACTACTCACAAAGATGGCACTCAGACGCGAGTGCTTACAGACAGCATAGAAAACAATTGCAACAGCGATGGCTGTGGGTGACGTCTGTTGTGACTCCTCCTCCTCCTCGTACGCGTTACGTCCATAGGCGGGACTTCATCAGCGCAAGGTAGGATGACATCAGTGTGTCGAATCAGTGAGGTGAGAGGCCACTCTGTGTGCGGTGGAGGGATTTCTGGCCACGTTTGATCCACATTGCATGCCGTCATTTTCATTGTGCCTTTTCACAATCACTTGTGGACTGTTTCTTCTCATGGACATTATTTAGTAGTGTTTATATTTACATTTTAGGTTGCGCTGCACTGCTTTTATTGTTACACCCTTTTTTGAAGCCAATTAGAGCTTCAGGCTCTAATGATGTGCTTCCAAAAAACAAACAAAAAACATTAAAATAAATGCGTTAGGCACCCTGCATGTGGATTAGAGAGCCAGACGCATGGATTAGGCGGGCGGCACCCCTGTGTCCTGCATTATGGGCCACCACTGGCTTGGAGCATGAGCATTGCAGAGCTATAGATCATACTCATCAGGGGGTGTGCTGAATCTCTGCCGAGAGACCGCTGATTCGACACAGGGCAAAGATCATTGGGCCAGATCCACAAAGAGCCGCCGTAACTTAAATATTCTGATTTAAGTTACACTGCCGCAAAATTCTACCTAAGTGCCCGATCCACAAAGCACTTACCTAGAAATTTTCGGCTGTGTAACTTAAATCCGTCCGGCGCAAGGTGTTCCTATTTTCATGGGGCGAGTCCCATTTAAACTAGGCGCGCTCCCGCGCCGGACGTACTGCGTATGCTCACAACGTCATTTTCCCGACGTGCATAGCGCGGTTTTACGTTACGCCGAGTTTTGTGAATCGCGCCGGGTAAAAAAAGTTGCGTCGGGGAAAAAAAAAGATACGGCGAAAAAAAAAAAAATAACAGCGTCGCGGGTAAGAAGGGTCTACTTTTACAAGGTGTAAACAGTTTACACTTTGTAAAAGCAGCCCTAATTTTACACATTCAACTTAATACTTACGGAGAAAAAACGAAGCATAAAAGCTTTGTGGATCTCCGTAAGTGCTAATTTGCATACCCGAAGTGGCATTTTGACTCAAAATGCCCCCAGCGGCGGATGCGGTACTGCATCCTAAGATCTGGCAGTGTAAGTCTCTTACACATGTCGGATCTTCTGTCTATCTTTTGGAAACTGATTCTGTGGATCAGTTCCAAAGATAGAAACAGGGATACGACGGCGTATCAGTAGATACGCCGTCATATCCCTTTTGAGGATCTGGCCCATTAACTACAGGAAGCTGGCAGGACACAGTCTTTTCTCCTCAAGCTGTGGCAGCCTTCTAAAGAAAAAGACCTGTAAGACTCTGTGCGCCTTTTGTTTCGATGCACCTGGAATGTATTTAGCTGATTTTAAGTTGAAAGTTCAATTGAGCTTTAAAAAAATGAAAGCGGTATTGTATATTATAGTCTGTATGCCATTAGCTTTACCGAGAGAATAGTGCCGATGACATTCTAGAGGTCCCTTTTGTTAACGTTGATGTATAATACTTTCACGAGCAATCCCGTCCTCCACTTCCAACTGCTTTTTTTATAGAAATGAAATAAAAATAATTACCGCCTGATGGGAACAAAGTAGAATGCCACCGTTCACTAAATACATCTTGTTGTTTTAAAAAAGGCTGCGTGTAAGCCGTAATAAAGATAGCGCTTGTTGTATTAAAATGAAGGTCACCCCTTATACTAAGCATGATTACTCAGGCTGCCCTTTACATTGTAAATGTATAAACAATTGTGAATTCAGATGAGATCCTGGGATAAGGACGCAGAAGCGAACGGTAAACAGCGAGAGATGAATCGAGTCCCTGGTGTGTTCACAAATCTCCGTTAACTTGGTTTGAATATCGTACATGAATCATTATACCATCATAAGCCTTTTATATTTATTTTGTAATTTTGGCTGCGTTAAATTTCACTGTTAATGGAATTCTTTGGAGAGCTCGTTGTTATTGCTTTCTCGGTTTAATAACAAAGGAAAACGGCATATTTCATTTAAAATGATGACTTTGGTGTAATGTTTTGTAGGTGGAATGAGATGAAAGTATTTAATACCTTCACTTTCAAATATCAGATCTCTGAAAAATGGCAAGAGCTCCGCTAAGCACAGTTTGCGTCTAAACTGCGCGTCTTAAACAGAGATGAAAAAAAAGAAACGCCGATGATTCGACAGGGTTTGTCTTTCTTTGCTTCATGTGTCAGTCATAATGATGCAAGAGAAACGGAAACAGATACCGTCTAGCCTGCACTGACTCTCAGGGGTGGCAATAAATTGGCTGACAGCTATGACATAGGGAAGAGGAATGCTGACAAAAAGCTTCCAACTTTTTAGAATTCTTCCACAAGCGTATGACTACAAGAGCCACTGGAACCCCATAAACTGCACACTGTGCTTACTAAAATTCAACTGTAAAATGCTAGATCCATTTATTTCATCTGGACTACCTCCCCCTATAAAAATTGCTTCATATGGATAGGTAGAAAATGCACCTGTAAGTGCAGCGCTACCCCCTCAGGAGCCGCTGGTTAGATTTGGCATGGCGTGTTACCTTTGTGAGCGATGATGATGATGATGATGATGATGATGATGAGAGCAATAATAGAATGTCCAAACAGCAGGGTGTCATTTTCTGTGCTTTTATTCTTGCCCAACACGGCGAACAATGAACTTGAGGTAGATAGAATAAAGGTTGGTGAAAAGGGAGAAGTTGCAGATTCAGGCTTGGATAGAACAGAAGCAATCCTGCTTCAAATAACACTCTCACTTTCGTCGCCCCTCAGCCGAGGGGGTATAGTGTACCTGGACAGGCCTCTCACACCGACCTGGCAGCCAGGATATCACTCGGAACCTTGAGAAGGAACAAGTCTCTGCCACAGACTTGGCTGAAATGAAGATAGGAGTGGAACCTCTGCCACAGGCCCTTGCTCTAGAACAGGGGTCTCCAAACATTCTAAACAAAGGGCCGGTTTATTGTCCTTCAGACTCTTGGAGGGCCGGACTTTGACCAGCGGAAGTAGAAATTTTCCTGGCATCATTGTTAGTGAACATCTGGTATTAGGGGGAGGAATAGTGCCCCATTGCTGGTATCGTAGGGAGTAAGAGTGCTCTATTAGTTGTGTCAGTAGGAGAAATGATGCTCCATTGTCGGTGTCAGATGGCAGAATAGTGTCTCGTATCAGTGGGAGGGATAGTGCCCCAAGGGCCGGATAAAGGCAAGCAAAGGGCTGCATCCGGCCCTCGGGACGCAGTTTGGAGACCACTGCTCTAGAACGTAGATAATGGAGCGAGTCCTTCTCAATGATAAGGATGCCTGAATCTCCCTCAGGTAGTCTCTTAAATGGTCACCGACTGACAGGTTGCCATACAAACAAACTGTCAATTTCCGGTCACCTTGATCCCCGATGGATTGTCTAGGCCCTGTTGGATCGCCTGCCTCCGGGCTCACCTCAGACTGACTCCCCACCGAACAGCACAACTCGCTTGGGATCTTCCTCACAGGAATTTGGGGACCCAGTCAATCACTGGGGCCCCTTTACAGCTTCAGTTGCTCCAGGCCAACATGGCCCAGAACTGGGAACACCGCGTAGCACATGCGCCCCGGCTTGGTAGGCAATATTGCCGGGGCCCATGATGTGCGCACACCCTGAAGGTGTCGTCTGCCCCAGAAGTACCCTCCCCCAGCATGCCCCGCGAGGGAGAAACTCCTCTGATTGGCTGCTGGCAGGAAGGCGCCTCCTCCTGGACCCCTCTTGCGCCACCTGCTATCCAGAGATGGAAAGGTATCTCTGGAACACAGAACGAAACCATAGGACAGCCCAGCCTGGCAGAGACCCAATTTACTTGAATTAACCGGATGAGAGCAAAGTAACTCTCTCATCCCCCTCTAGATTTGAAATAGCACCTGGACTGAAAGTACACAGGCGCTACACAAGGAAAAAAGTTAGATTCGCAATTTTTTTTTAAAATATCTTGGATAATGACTCAAGAAAAGCTAGCTAGTATTCTAAATGCTACTGTTCCGAAATTCGAAAATCTTTGGGAACCTTGGACTAGATATGTAGTAATCTCTCTTACCCAGGGTGTTCCTCCGGTTTCTACATAACTCTAATGGCCCGTACACACGATCCGAATATCGTACAAAAAATGTCATCCGAGGAAGAATCGTACGATAATCGGATCATTAGTACAGGGCTTCCGTGAGCCGATCATGACAGTTCATCCGATATTATTTTATCGGACATGCACAACAATTTTCCTCGTACTATACCTAATCGTACGATTTTCGTTTAGTCAGTACAGTTGTCGTCCGAAAATACAACACAAATACATTACAACACATGACATCACTTCCGATTTTTTTTCTGTCGTACGAGAATTTTAGTGACTTCAGTAACCTATTCAATTTCTACTTACGACTAGTAAGCGAAAAAAATAAATCGGACAATCTGTCGTCCGATTTTCGGATTGTGTGTACGTGGCATAATTTAGGCACGTTTCCTATCTTCCCCCCTTCCTAACCCTTCTTTCCTTTTTCTCTCATACTTTTCCCCTATCTCCCCCCCCCTTTTTTTTACTTTCTGATTATACATAGAAATGATAGATGAAATATCCTCTTTCATAGATAATAAGGCCGATTTCTTTTAAGCCTGGCTATTCCGTGGATCTTTAACTGGTTGCCGACCAGCCGCCGGCGTTTTACGACAGCAGGTCGGCTCCCCTGCACGAGAGCCCGTAGCTATACGTCGGCTTTCGCGCAGGACACTAGGGCCGCTCTCCCCCCACTCCCGTGCGTGTGCCCGGCAGGCGCGATCGCGGCCGGGCACACGCGATCGCTCGTTACAGAGCGAGGACCGGGAGAGAAATGCTGATCTTCTGTTCATACAGTTCTACAGTTCTACAGTTAAAACACACCCAGGGAACATCCTTAACTCCTTCCCCGCCCCCTAGTGTTAACCCCTTCACTGCCAGCGGCATTTTTATAGTAATCCAATGCATTTTTATAGCACTGATCGCTAAAAAATATTAATAAAAATGCCATAAAAATACTCCATATTTTGTAAACGCTATAACTTTTGTGTAAACCAATCAATAAATGCTTATTGCTATTTTTTTTTTACGAAAAATATGTAGAAGAATACGTATCGGCCTAAACTGAGGAAATTTTTATTTTTTTTATATATTTGTGGGGGATATTTATTATAGCAAAAAGTAAAAAATATTGATTTTTTTCAAAATTGCCGCTCTATTTTTGTTTATAGTGCAAAAACTAAAAACCGCAGAGGTAATCAAATATCACCAAAAGAAAGCCCTATTTGTGGGGAAAAAAGGACACCAATTTTGTTTGGGAGCCACGTCGCACGACCGCGCAATTGTCAGTTAAATCGATGCAGTGCCGAATCGCAAAAAGTGCTCTGGTCTTTGACCAGCAATATGGTTTGGGGGTTAAGTGGTTAAGTAAAACTGCAAGTATGGTGAGAGGTTTCCTTTCCTCCCCTGGTGCAGTTAGTTCCCAATAGGGGAACCAGGAGGACAGAAATGTCTTTATCAGTTGGCCTATATAGGAGAAACTTCTCTTATTTAAATTCTTCATATTAATTATTTAACATTTTAAAACCACATCTATCGTTTTAATGATATGTCTTTATTTATCTACAAAATAGTAGTAAGAGGTCATCTACCAGATTTTTATTCATAAAGAGATGTACCGTAATGTACTGAATTGTAATATTTATTTTCTGAAAATAAAATATTTTGAAAGGAAAAAGTTAGATTCGATACTTACATCTTTGAAGGTTTTCATGTATCCTGGTCATGATATAGCTAATAGTAGTTGATCACATCCAACTGGACCTCTTCTGTTATGTTGAAGACCTTTTATAGCTTGACAAAGCCAAAAAAGTGGCTTGGACAAGCTATGAAATGCCTTCAACGCTAAAGAGGAAGTAAACCCTGAGGGGTTTTATTTCCTCTTTATTTCCCTGCAAAGGTAAAGCATAATGGCTTAGTATGCGTGGCTTACTAGCCCATTATGTGGCACTTACCTGAAACCGAAGCCTGCGATGTCCCTGCTGGCTGGAAGCGTCCCTCTTCAGCCTCTTCCTTCCAGGGCTCTGTGACTGGCCGAAGTTGCGTGACGTCACTCCCGCGCATGCGAGCAGGAGCCGCCAGTCATGGCATGACCCCATCTAGAAACAGCACAGCACGCCATTTTTAGTGTGTGCATGCGCCAAATACATCAGCGCATGCGCAGAAGAAAACAACATATGGGGACATTATAAATATCTCCTAAATCTACATGGTTTAGGAGATATTTCCAGCACTTTCAAGTAAGCCTTAATCTAGGCTTACCTGTAGGTCAGGGGTGCCCAACCTTTTGAAGAGTGAGGGCCACTTAAGCAACTTGGTAACCAGTCGCGGGCCACAATAAGCGGAGCGGGGCAGATGACAGGTCATGGCTACTCTATAGACCCTCTGATCCGCCCTGATGGAAGGGGACGAATTCCCTTCTGTTTTTCGGATTGGAGGTAGGTGGGCGTAAACGGACATCTGTCGCTCTATAGAGGTGAATTAAGGGTCCCATTTGGTCGGGCTGGTAGCCCAAGCCTGCTTTAACACTGATGTGCTGCGGTTTACCCATACTGCGGGTGCAGCGTAGTGCACCTGTTTCTATCCTGCGGGTTAGCTGAACTTTGCCAAAGACTCCACCTGTGGCAAAAGCCGGCACTGTAGAGGAAGCATTGGCTTATGGGGCTCTGCTCCGCAGCCACTTTCTTCCTCTACCACCAGCTTCATTCACAACACTGATGCTGTGGTATGGCGGGTCCGAAACCTGCGATCTGGGCATGCCAACCCACCATTCCAGAGCAGATGGGCACGTGGGCCATATCAGAAGGCTCCACGGGCCACTGGTTGGCCACCCCTGCTGTAGGAGAAAGTGGTTGTACAACCACTTTAACAAACAAGTCCAGTTGAATGTGATAACTAAAATTACATTTTTTTTTCTTACCTTCTGTATCACACCCATGGTACCCATGCAAGGGTGAAGTCACGCTTCTTTCTGTGAGATCCTGGGAACAATGCAGAGCCCAAATTTTAAAGTTGACACTCTTGCTTCAAAAGATTTGGAGTTCTCATCACTCCCCAGGAATCTCGCTGGAAGGACAGTGATGAGACACCCTGCAATTAAGAAGATGAGTGTTACCTAATTAATAATTTTCTTACAGGTACTATTTTCAATTATCTATATGCAGCCATCTTTACAGGGGGAGGGGGGCTGTATCTAATAAGTGGACTTTGTATTTTAAGTCCAAGTCCACTTTGAAGCTCAAGTTCGGGCTGGAAGAAAAAACGTGGGGTCCTCACTAGGGTTAAATGCTTGTTACATCAAGTGGGATGATAGACAATGTTTCAAATAAAATACAGTAGTGGTATTTAAACTTTTTCTGGTGTGTCTTAAAGTGAACCCCATGGGCATATTAATTTCTGTAAACTGGCTACCCCACGTGGCATTTTCAGGAGCAGCTGGAAGTCAAAAATCTTGGTCCCTCCATTGTGGAAAAGTAACCAGATTTCTGATGGTAGTGCTGCAGCTCTTTTTCCCCCTTTCCCCCTTTTTATTCAAAATGTGTGATTAGATCTTTATAGGCCAAAAGCACCACAGAGAGGGGGAGGTAGGATACACTGCAACTAGGCAAGCTTTGGTCACTATACCATAACACAGGGACTGGACTCCCCTTGCCGCCATATGGACCGAAAATTATGATTGCTGAACTTATATGCCAATAGGGAGGCATAGTGCATCTGGCTGTCTCTATTCTCAGTTTCAGAATCATTGATCTGTAAAAAGCAACTGGAATCCATGTGAATTCTGAACTGGCTTTTTCAGTATCCCAGTCAATATGCCAGGTGCCTAGAATTTTCAGAACAACTCAGCAATGAGAACCCCGTGTTTCAGTGAAGGTTTTGAATAGTGACCACATGAAGCTGAAGGAGGAAGGAGCTTAAAAATGAAATTAAAGTGGTTCTAAAGGAAAAACATTTTTTTATCTTAATGCATTTCCTGCATTATAGTAAAAAAAAATTCCAGTATTTGTATTGCCCCCTAAATACTTACTTGAGTCTGACTCCTCACTCGATCTAGTCCTGTGCCGCCTACTGTGTCTCTCCCCAATCTCACAGGACAGAGGGGCAGCAGCAAGAGCCATCGCCTTTACAACTCCTTTAAGTTTTTATTTGATTGATCCCGTATTTTTAATGTGTATGCAAACCCTAGTAAGTAGCAATGAACTTCTATTTGCTACTTTTTCATCAGCTAAATACAGTATACTATTGATAGGGTTTTGTGATATCTGTTCACTAAGTGCACAAAATACATGCCGACCCTGCCACATATTCAGAGCTGCCCTGTGTACTCTGGCCACTTTCTGTTTTTTCTCAAGCTGAATAGTTAGATCTCATAGATCTTATTTTGGATCATAGAACAGTTAGTCTGTACTGTATGTAGTGGAGAATAGGATGGGGGGAGGGTGTCACGATCAGGGGACATGCTTGGAGGTCAGCGGTTATTAGAGATGAGCATGACAGAAAAATATGTTTCATTTTGGATTCATTCATTGTTAATCATTTTGTTTTGTCATATTCGTAACGTTGGAATGATTTGTTTTCTGAATTTGTTTTATATATTCAAATTTATTTCACATATTTGTTCTTCCGAATTCATTCATATTTTCAGAAGTTATTTTGAAAGATTTGGATTCTTTCATTATGTTATATCTCTCTCCAGAGAGAGAGATATCATTTTGCCCCTGTACAATTTATTAGTAAGACCTCATCTGGAGTTTGCAGTTCAGTTTTGGGCCCCAGTTCTCAAAAAGGATATCAGGGAACTGGAGAAAGTGCAGAGAAGGGCAACCAAACTGATAAGAGGCATGGAGGAGCTCAGCTATGAGGAAAGATTAGAGGAACTGAATGTATTCACTCTTGAGAAGAGGAGAATAAGGGGTCCATATAGTGAATTGGTGTTGAGTTATTCACTTTACGGTCAACACTGAGGACAAGGGGGCACTCTTTACGTCTAGAGGAAAAGAGATTTCATCTCCAAATACGGAAAGGTTTCTTCACAGTAAGAGCTGTGAAAATGTGGAACAGACTCCCTCCAGAGGTGGTTCTGGCCAGCTCAGTAGATTGCTTTAAGAAAGGTCTGGATACTTTCCTAAATGTACATAATATAACTGAGTACTAAGATTTGTAGGTAAAGTTGATCCGGGGAATATCCGATTGCCTCTCGGGGGATCAGGAAGGAATTTTTTCCCCTGCTGTAGCAAATTGGATCATGCTCTGCTGGTTTTCTTTTTTTGCCTTCCTCTGGATCAACTGTGGGTATGGAGTTGGGTGTATGGGATTGTATTGTGTTTTTTATTTTGTTTGTTTATTTTTTGTGGTTGAACTGGATGGACTTGTGTCTTTTTTCAACCTGACTAACTATGTTATGATTTGTAGATTCTGATGGATCCACCTCCATCCAACTCAAACACAATTAGAAATCATCCTATTTCACTTGTATACCTCACTGTAATTATTATTGCAATATGTTTCCATTTCATATGTTTTATATAGTGCATTTTTTAGAATTCATGCTATGCTAACTAGAGTAAAAATGAATGGATCCGAATCAGTTCAGACCTTTCGTTATGTCATTGGATGCTTCTAACATTAACAAAAGGCCCAAACTTTTGTACCCTGTCATCCGCATGAAACAAAGGAATACAAATGAATTTGCTGGTTTCATTATAATTTATTTTGGATTCATTGAAATTTGTTACTATTGTGATTCAGATTTGTATACATCCAAATAACAAAAATATCATCAAAATTTTGATTTGTAATGAAACGAATCGCACATGTCTATATCAGTGGAAAGCTTCACACAGAAACCAGCAGGATACATGACCAGATTCCCTTGGCAGGTGACATGGGATCATCCAAGGCGTTGAGACTAATGTCGCGTACACACGATCGGTCAATTAGATGAGAACGGTCTGATGGACCGTTTTCATCAGACCAAACCGATCGTGTGTAGGTACCATCGGTTATTTATCCATCGGTTAAAAAATTTGACGTAGGCACGTCCATCAGTTAAAAATCCACGCATGCTCAGAATCAAGTCGACGCATGCTTGGAAGCATTGAACTTAATTTTTTTCAGCACATCGTTGTGTTTTACGTGACCGCGTTCTGACAGGATCGGTTTTTTAACTGATGGTGTGTAGGCGCGACTGATCATCAGTCAGCTTCATCGGTTAACTGATGGAAAAATCCATCAGACCGTTCTCATTGGATTAACCGATCGTGTGTACAGGGCATTAGCACTAACCAGCATTCACCAGAGCTCCTGATGGTGGAGATGGGTTTTGCTGCATGTTAGTACCAGGTCACAATCCTCAGGATCGCCCCACCAGGAGATGAGCAACCCCTTATACAGTAGCAGATGTAACAGTTAGGGATCAAGCAGAAGCATAGTAGCTAAACAAGCCAAAGGTTGGTACCAAATGGTTGCAGGTTGGGATCAAGCAGAAGCTTTATCAAGGAAAAAGCCAAAGGATGGAAATGAATGGTAACGAAGATGCAGATGGCATCAGGAGTGTAAGAGGCAAGATATTTTCAGGAGAAGATCACAATAATCTGGCAAACAGGAAGTGCAAAGGCATGGCTTACATAGGAAGTTCATGGAAGGAGCAAGGATTTCAAGGTTCATCAGAAACAAGGTAGAAAGTATATTTGGCCAAGGGGTCAGGCAGATCACTGTCCAGCACAATAATCTCGCAAAAAGAAAGGGCCAAGTCATGGATTACATAGCAAGTTCATAAAAGGAGCAAGGAGTTCAAGGTTCACCAGAAACAAGGTAGAATGTAAGTTTGCCCAAGGGGTCAGGCAGATCACTGTCCAGCACAATAATCTCGCAAAAAGAAAGGGCCAAGTCATGGATTACATAGCAAGTTCATAAAAGGAGCAAGGAGTTCAAGGTTCACCAGAAACAAGGTAGAATGTAAGTTTTCCCAAGGGATCAGGCAGGTCACTGTCCAGCACATTCATCTTACACACAGGAAGTGGAAAGGATAGGAAATTCATGGGAGGAGCAAGGAGTTCAAGGCTCACCAGGAACAAGGTAGAAAGTATATCTAAAGTTGCTCGGGCCTTGGTCGGGCCCCTGCCGCCTGGGTGGTCTTCCCCCTCTCTAAGCCACAGTAGCTTTCTTCCTCTGCATAGGGGCACTGGGGCCATTGGTGTTAAGTTTCCCACTTGTCCATTGGTGGACCTGTCAACAAGTAGATCTCCAAAACGAATGTGATATCTGTACTGCATGATGATTTTTTCTTTCTTCTTTTTGCATTTATATAGTTGCCTTATTGTGTATGGTTGAGACATACATACTCTGATGAAGCCCAAAGGCGAAACATGTCGGGATAGCGTATGATTACTCAACCCACCATTAAATCTTTAATACAACTACCATCTGTAACCACTTTATTGTGAATGACCGATACTGTGTTACTGCTGTATTTTTTATCAATTTTGTATAATTAATTTAAATAAATCCTTTTGTATTTTTTACTTTTTTTGTACTCAAGTCTTCCATTGTTATGGTACTAATTTATCCAAGCACCGTTATAGTCCCATCTCCTTTTTCCTGTTTCTCCAAAGCAGAAAGTATGTTTGCCCAAGGGATCAGGCAGGTCACTGTCCAGAATCTCAGGCCTCGTACACACGACCGAACATGTCTGCTGAAACTGGTCCGTGGACCAGTTTCCGCGGACATGTCCGACCGTGTGTACGGCCTAGAGGACCGGATTCCTGGGCAAGGGGACAGGTTTCCAGCGGACAAAAGTTTCTTAGCATGCTAAGAAACTTGTCCGGTGGAAACCTGTCCGTCGGACATGTCCGATGGTTAGTACAACTCATCGGACATGTCTGCTGGCCCGAAATCCCACGCATGCGTCAAAGTGATTCAACGCATGCGTGGAAGCATTGAACTTCCGGGTTCGCGCATGTCACTGCGTCATCGTCGCCGCCACGTCACTGCATATTCTGTCCACGGGGAATTTGGTCTGATGGTGTGTACACGCGGACCGTTTTCATCGGACATGTCTGGTCGTGTGTACAAGGCCTCAGATGGCTCACTAAAAAGAGTTACTACCAGATGCAGCAGAGGTTCTTGGTTCAGATTCAGGTTCTGACAGAGGGTTTCAGTAATTTCACAAAAGACAACTTGGCAGGGCTGTCACCACTCAGTACACACATGTTGTCAGCCCACATCAACGGCGGATCCAGGGGGAGGGGGGCAACAGTGCAATTGCCCCCCCCCCGAGGCAATCATGTCACATTGGCTTTAAAAAAAAAAAAAAAAATTTTTTTTTTTTTACTATTTTTTTTTAAACTGCTTTGTGGCAATGGCGGATCCAGGGGGGGGGCAACATGGCAATTGCTCCCCCCCGAGGCAATCATGTCACATTGACTTTAAAAAAAAAAAAAAAAAAAAAAATTTTTTTTTTTTTACTATTTTTTTTTAAACTGCTTTGTGGCAACGGCGGATCCAGGGGGGGCAACATGGCAATTGCTCCCCCCGAAGCAATCATATCACATTGGCTTTTAAACTGCTTTGCGGTGCCTGCAGCTCCCGCTGCTGAGTCTCTAACTCTCTCTCCCTCTCTCATCACCAGGGCTGGTAGGCTGCCTGTCCTGAGCCTGCTTTGAGCTGTAGCTGACTGCAGCACTCCCCTCTCTCCTGCGTGTATGACATCGGGCATCTCTGGCTGTGTGTGAGAGCTGGATCTGTGTTCGGCTGTGCAGCCTGTGCTAGACCTGCTCGTGTGATAGTAGATGGAGATGGAACACTGATTGAATCAGTGTTTTGTCTATCACACAAGCCGTCTAGGGTGGGACTTTGCTAGAGCCGAACACAGACCTACAGCTCCTGTTTGTTCCATGACACACGTCGGGAGAGGAGATACCTGCTGTGTGTGATCGAGGCAATGCCATGGTGAGTGCCATGCACAGTGTGGCTGCATTAATAGACAACAGTGGGGCTGCATTCATATACAAAAGTGGGACTGCATGTATATACAAAAGTGGGACTGCATTCATATACAAAAGTGGGACTGCATTCATAGACACAAGTGGGGCTGCATTCATAGACACAAGTGGGGCTGCATTCATATACAAAAGTGGGGCTGCATGTATATACAAAAGTGGGACTGCATTCATATACAAAAGTGGGAATGCATTCATATACAAAAGTGGGACTGCATTCATAGACACAAGTGGGACTGCATTCATAGACACAAGTGGGGCTGCATTCATAGACAAAAGTGGGGCTGCATTCATAGACAAAAGTGGGGCTGCATTCATAGACAAAAGTGGGACTGCATTCATAGACACAAGTGGGGCTGCATTGATATACAAAAGTGGGTCTGCATTGATATACAAAAGTGGGTCTGCATTGATATACAAAAGTGGGTCTGCATTGATATACAAAAGTGGGACTGCATTAATATACAAAAGTGGGACTGAATTTATACACAAAGGTGGGGCTGCGTTCATATGCACAGTGAGGCTGCAATGGTGGGCACTGATGAGGCTGCATTGATCTCTTGTACCATGTGTTCAGTCTCTGACCATCCCTTGTACCATGCCTGCAGTCTCTGACCATCTCTTATACCACGTCTGCAGTCTCTGACCATCCCTTGTACCACGTCTGCAGTCTCTGACCATTTCTTGTACCACGTCTGCAGTCTTTGACCATCCCTTGTACCACGTCTGCAGTCTCTGACCATCCCTTGTACCACGTCTGCAGTCTCTGACCATCCCTTGTACCATGCCTGCAGTCACTGACCATCTCCTGTACCACGTCTGCAGTCTCTGACCATCTCCTGTACCACGTCTGCAGTCTCTGACCATTTCTTGTACCACGTCTGCAGTCTTTGACCATCCCTTGTACCACGTCTGCAGTCTCTGACCATCCCTTGTACCACGTCTGCAGTCTCTGACCATCCCTTGTACCATGCCTGCAGTCTCTGACCATCTCCTGTACCACGTCTGCAGTCTCTGACCATTTCTTGTACCACGTCTGCAGTCTCTGACCATCTCCTGTACCACGTCTGCAGTCTCTGACCATCTCTTGTACCATGTCTGCAGTCTCTGACCATCTCTTGTACCATGTCTGCAGTCTCTGACCATCTCTTGTACCATGTCTGCAGTCTCTGACCATCTCTTGTACCATGTCTGCAGTCTCTGACCATCTCTTGTACCATGTCTGCATTCTCTGACCATCTCTTGTACCATGTCTGCAGTCTCTGACCATCTCTTGTACCATGTCTGCAGTCTTGACCATCTCTTGTACCACGTCTGCAGTCTCTGACCATCTCTTGTACCATGTCTGCAGTCCCTGACAATCGTCTACAAACTATGGGATAGATTTATGACATTTATATTTAAATATTTTTACTAGTAATGGTGGCGATCATTGATTTTTTAGCGGTACTGCAACATTGCAGCAGACACATCGGACACCTAATTGAGTTCTGTAAGCAACACCTTATTTTCTGGCAGTGCCCCTCCCGAGACTAAACTCTGGATCCGCCCTTGGCCCACATAGCACTAAGATGCTGAGTGCATTTCTAACAAATCAGCAGGTATTTTTCAGTACTTGTAGAGTCTTTAAATGGATAAAAAATGGAAATTTGTGTGTATTGCAGAATATGCTTTTTAATTGGCCTGACATACACTTTTAGAAAACGATTAAATAACGTATTTTCCAACTTCTTCTTGAAGCAATATTAGAAATCTCTTAGTATGTGTCCTGTCAGAAGAACCAAAGGCCCCTTGTGCTCTTTCAGGTTACAAGTGGTTGCCTGTCATTTTTCAAGAACCCTCAGAAGGGGATGACACATCTGTCTTTTTGTGAAAGCAGGTTAGCAGTGAATGCATGTCCTTATGCCTATGTAACATAAAGCCATTTAAGGAGCTGTACGTCTACACTATTATAAATATCACCTCCCGGCAATAGATCAGGCTCAACTGGAGCAGGTTTTATCCCTTTTAGAGGAAAGATTTTTGGCCATCAGGTCATTTGGAAAGACACGGCGCTGGCAGGTTCAATAAATATTTGTAGTGAAAATTCTAGATTGACTGGCAATTTCCTTTCATCCTTAGTAATTATGTAAGTATGAAATTCGAGTTCAATTATGCACGCTTCCAAAATCCCATTCGGTTATAAACAGCTCGCTAATTTAACTTTTGTATGTCAGGAGACTCTATCTAAACCATGGATTATAGGAAAGTCAATTTTTCCACATGATGCTGTATATTATATTCCTTGTAGCGATCATTTCCTGGCATACAAAACAGCTTTTATTTTCCTAACCTGTGCCTAGTTTTGCTTAATGTCTCAGCCTATCTTGTTACTTTTTAATTCATTTTTATGTATCCTTTTTCTTCTGAAACAAAACATTGTTAAAGTGGATGTAAACCCCAATTTTTTTTTATTTTTTTATGTCACAATGTAGAGTATAAGATTTCCTATCATCTGTGCCCAGTCTTGCCATCCAGCTCTGAGCAATCCTCTTTTATTGTTCAGTGAAAATTAACAGACTTCCAGATAAAACCTGTCTAAATAAAAAGTCCATTCCTCTCTCCTTGCTTTGAGTGACAGGTTATTTACATATCTAGCTTGGACATTTTTATCATATGTTATGTTATGTTTATCATAATATGAGGTGATCCACAGTATAAAAAGTGAGAAATCCACCCCTCCCCCACATAACACATCCTGGTAATATAAAATGAACTGTGAATCACCTCATATTATGATTAACATAACATATGATAAACATGTCCAAGCTAGATATGTAAATAACCTGTCACTTAAAGCAAGGAGAGGGGAATGGACTTTTTATTTAGACAGGGTTTTATCTGGAAGTCTGTTAATTTTCACTGAACAATAAAAGAGGATTGCTCAGAGCTGGATTAACTCTGTGGGTTTACACCCACTTTAAAGTTTTGCTGATTTCAAGTGTATCTAAAGTTAAAGTGGAGTTCCACCCATAAATATAACATTACATCAGTAGTTTTAAAAAAATGTCATTAGTCCTTTACTAATTTTTTTTTTAGATGCCTTCAAAGTGTTGTTGCTAGGCAGAATAGTTAATCTTCCCACTTCCTGCACCTAGGTGCTTAATGCTTCCTAACCTACACCGCACAGACTCCTGGGAATGTAGTGGGTGTAACTTTCCAGGAGTCTGTGCACTCCCCAGTCTCAAAGAATCATGTGACTTGGACAGCACAGGTGCTGAAACCTGATCTGACACTGCTTGTGCAGCACTGAGCATGTGCGAGATCTGCAAGGCTGAAATCCAGGAGTCATACAGTCTGGCTTCATGATGCCCACACTTAAGATGGCCCCAGTCAATTTCTATTTTATAAAGTGTCTAAATGCTGTAACAACCTAACAAAACGGACCTTAGTTTACAGACTAACTTTACTAGAATACATTAAGCTTGTGTATTACAGGGGTATTTATATTTAAAAAGTGAAAAAATGCATTTAAATTGCATTGTTTATTGTGAAAATGACAGTTGCAGTTTGGGAGTTAACCACAGGGGGCGCTGAAGGAGTTAGGGTTCACCTAGTGTGTGTTTACAACTGTAGGGGGGTGTGGCTGTAGGTGTGACGTCATCGATTGTGTCTCCCTATAAAAGGGATGAGACGATCGATGCAGCCGCCACAGTGAAGCACTTCAGCTCCAGGGAGCGATTGCGAGGGGGTGGCTAGAAACGAATAGCCGCCCCCTCATCCCGGATCGCTCCCACGGAAGAACCGACTGCCGCATGTACCGGGGGGGGTCCCGATCGGACCCGCGGAAAGGCAGGGACGTACATGTACGCCCATCTGCCTGTACGTGCCATTCTGTGGACGTATATGTACATGCGGAGGTCGTTAAGTGGTTAAAATGATCGTGTATGGGCTACACATCATTTTTCAGGTTCTGAAAAGCGAAAAAAAAAAATTGAACATGCTGCATTTTTTGCTGTGAAAATGACAATGGTCCCAAAAATGTGTCAAAATTGTATGAAGAGTCCGCCATAATGTCGCAGTCATGAAAAAAATCGCTGATCGCCGCCATTAGTAGTAAAAAAAAAAAAAATTAATAAAAATGCAATAAAACTATCCCCTATTTTGTAAACGCTATAAATTTTGCGCAAACCAACCGATAAACGCTTATTGCGATTTTTTTTACCAAAAATATGTAGAAGAATACGTATCGGCCTAAACTGAGAAAAAAAATTAGTTTTTTTATATATTTTTGGGGTATATTTATTATAGAAAAAAGTAAAAAATATTGAATTTTTTTCAAAACTGTCGCTCTATTTTTGTTTATAGCGCAAAAAATAAAAACCGCAGAGGTGATCAAATACCACCAAAAAAAAGCTCTATTTGTTGGAAAAAATAGACGTCAATTTTGTTTGGGAGCCACGTTGCACGACCGCGCAATTGTCTGTTAAAGCGACGCAGTGCGGAATCGCAAAACCTGGCCTGGGCCTTTAGCTGGATTTTGGTCCGGGGCTTAAGTGGTTAAATGACGTTTTCGAAAAACTACATTTTTTTCATGATGAAAAATGATCGTGTGTACGCGGCATACGTTTCTCAGGGGGCAACTAGATATATCTCATGGCATAACAGAAAACCCTTTTAATTGAATCCCATGCATTATGTCTGCTTACTGAGATCTTTACACAAACATATTCATGCACAGGAAATACCTGGGTGACTGTAGCCATGGAAACAAGATGATAGACACCACTATAGCACTATTGTAGTGGATAAGCCCAGACATGGTGTATGTATGAAAGGTGTTCATTTATTCAATCTTCAGCTGGTTATTCAATTATAGTAACTCTATCCAATGCTCTCCTTGTTAGCAAATGCCTATTAGCTTCAAGTAATATTCCATATGTTTAAGTACAGTGCGTTCCTCCCTGTTGCCTGTCATCCTTTGTACATGACACAAATAAGTTAATGAACCCGTACAGCGAGGTCGAGATGTAAGATCACCAGGGAACCTCATGTTATTGGCTTGTTATCAATGCCTCAACAGATGGGAGCGTTTAAATGTCTGTGGCTCTTTCCTTTCTACTGGGACCGATTACAGTAAATGTTCTCCAGAGTCTTATCACTGAAACAAAGTCATGCAGGAGAATCTTTACAGGATGTCCAGCCTTTGAAAGTCATCTGCTGCTTAAAGGGGACGTTCAGGCAACAAGTGGAAGCATTCTGCAAATCAATAGTTCTACGCCATGGACACCACAATTGGGATGAAGTCAGAGGGCCAGATTCAGATAGAAGATACGACGGCGTATCTCCTGATATGCAGTCGTATCTCTAAGGCCAACCGGTCGTATCTATGCGACTGATTCATAGAATCAGGTTACGCATAGATATCCCTAAGATCTGACAGGTGTAAGTGACTTACACCATCGGATCTTAGGCTGCAATTCCAGGCCGGCCGCTAGGTAGCGCTTCCGTGTCTTTTACGCGTTGAATATGCAAATAAGCATTTACGCCGATTCAGAAACGAACGACCACCCGGCGCTTTTTTTTAACGTCGTTTGCGTTTGGCTTTTTTCGGCAGAAAGTTACCCCTGGTAAGTGCAGGGGTAAGTGCGGCGTATCCTATGTTAAGTATACCTCCCTACTGACATACAGAGCCAAATGAATCACTATACCAGCTTTCTATTGGTGGATGTCTTCTTATCAGATCTCAGTAGTTGATCATACATGTAAAAATAATGGTAAAGGTATTGTAGCTTTATCCTCTTTAAGACAAGGAGGAAGAGAAAACTGCGCAAAAAGGGTGGCCAGATGTCCACTTACACAACTTACAAAGTGTGTATGGAGCGTGTGCCTATCTCCACGAGCGCCGAGCTCGTATCCTTGTCTTCTTCCTGTTAGCAATCTCTCCCCTTAGCATCCATAGAGCCGTCCGCTCATAGCGAGATATGAAAGGCAGTGGTGGAAGAAGAGAGGGGGGCACATCGCATAAAACCGTGCAGCAAAGTAAATTTAATAGATCATAAAACAATCGGTAAAAAACTCACATGGGGCAGTCTAAAGGCGGTCACGTAGCTACGAACACCGCGCTCGTCCACCGTCCGTCAGGTACTGCTCCTGGTGAATGCTCTGTTGTCCCGACGCGTATTCGTCGGGACAACGTGATGTGATGTGACGAATACGCGTCGGGACAACAGAGCATTCACCAGGAGCAGTACCTGACGGACGGTGGACGAGCGCGGTGTTCGTAGCTACGTGACCGCCTTTAGACTGCCCCATGTGAGTTTTTTACCGATTGTTTTATGATCTATTAAATTTACTTTGCTGCACGGTTTTATGCGATTTGCCCCCCTCTCTTCTTCCACCCCTGCCTTTCATATCTCGCTATGAGCGGACGGCTCTATGGATGCTAAGGGGAGAGATTGCTAACAGGAAGAAGACAAGGATACGAGCTCGGCGCTCGTGGAGATAGGCACACGCTCCATACACACTTTGTAAGTTGTGTAAGTGGACATCTGGCCACCCTTTTTGCGCAGTTTTCTCTTCCTCCTTGTCTTAAAGAGGATAAAGCTACAATACCTTTACCATTATTTTTACATGTATGATCAACTACTGAGATCTGATAAGAAGACATCCACCAATAGAAAGCTGGTATAGTGATTCATTTGGCTCTGTATGTCAGTAGGGAGGTAAGCTGTTTGATTCACCATTGGTGAAGGGTGCACGGTGTGTGGATTTCACCTGATTACATACCTCCACTCACCTGAGTCTGGCACCTCTCACACTCAATCACTTATTTTACCCATTGTCAATTTGAACCATTTTGGACTGCACTCCAATATTGTTTGTAGGATTTCACTTTTCACTTTTTATTTAGTCTTGTTTATTTTATTTTATTATTAGTTTTTCTGACTTCCATCTCCAATCTAAGCTTTTGAATTGTAGTTCATTTATTATTCACATTGGAAGATTCTTTGTGTGTTCACTGATACACAGTCCAGGTCAGACTGCACTCACTTAATTTCCAATTGAAGGTCACTTCCATTTGTGTTTGTACACTTCACTACCCCACTGGTCCACGGATTTCTGTCCACTCACCCCTCCCCTTCCCCCCTTTCCCATTTTTGGCTTTTACAGCGCAGACACTTTCACATATTTTTTGCAGTATCATTCCTTGTCTTGAGAGGACAATATCCTTGTTGTTTGCTGCAGTATTCACGTTCATTCACCCCCGTGCCCCCCTTTTTCCGGCCCACTCCCTTTCACTTATATCCCATACAGCGCAGGAGCTCCACTTAGTACATTCACTATGTTAAGTATAGCCGTCGTTCCCGCGCCAAATTTTTTACGTTGTTTGCGAATACGGCTGGACGTAATTTACGTTAACGTCAAAACCAATGACGTCCTTGCGACGTCATTTGGAGCAATGCACGCTGGGAAAATTTGCGGTCGGCGCATGCGCTGTTTGATCGGCGCGGGGATGCGCCATAATTTAAATAGTACACTCCCCCTAGCCGCGGAATTTGAATTCCACCGGGGGATTTACGATACACCGCCGCAAGTTTTGAGGTAAGTGCTTTCTGAATTAAGCACTTGCCTCAAAAACTTGCGGCGGCGGATCGTAAATCAGATAGGTTACGCAGATCTAGAGATCCGCTAACCTATCTGAATCCGGCCCAGAAAGTTTATTTAGTTTACACACACAGCTCTATGCCGGGTGGAAGGGGGACACTAGTAGCTAGATTTAGGTAGGAGAGCCTAACGTTAGGCAGGCGTAGCGTATCGCATATATGCTACGCTGCCGTAAGTTAGAGAAGCAAGTGCTGTATTCACAAAGCACTTGCGTCCTAAGTTACGGTGGCGTAGCGTAAATGTGACGGCTTAAGCGCACCTAATTCAAATTGTGAAGAGGTGGGCGTGTTTTATGCTAATGAATCGTGACCCGGCGTGATTGGCGTTTTTTTACGAATGGCGCATACGCCGTCCGTGGACATATCCCAGTGCGCATGCTCCAAATTACGCCGCAAAGACTTATTGGTTTCGACGTGAACGTAAATTACGCCCAGCCCCATTCACGGACGACTTACGCAAACACCGTAAAAAATTTAAAATTCGACGCGGGAACGACGTCCATACTTAACATTGGCTGGGCCAGCTTTTTGGTGGAATAACTTTAGGCCTGAAAACGCCTTACGTAAACGGCGTATCTTTACTGCGACGGGCAAGCGTACGTTCGTGAATAGGCGTATCTCGCTGATTTACGCATTCTAGGCGTAAATCAACGTTCACGCCCCTAGCGGCCGGCCTAAATAGAAAGCTAAGGTACGACGGCGCAGGCAGTCGTATCTTAGCTACATTTAAGTGTATCTCAATTTGAGAATACACTTAAATATACGACGGCTTAGATTCAGAGTTACGACGGCATATCTACTGATACGCCGGCTTAACTCTTTCTGAATCTGGCTATAGGAGTGTACTGATAGGAGTGAATACAATGTCACATCCTAATTCTCTGTGAGGCAAATTAGAATTTTGTTTCGTAGTGTTTTTATTGTCCTTACTCAGAGAATGAATCCAAGCCTCGTTCTCAGCGTTCAGCCTGATGTTGTCCATCATTAGAGAATGATTTGCTCTCTCCATGGGTCATAATCAGTGAGTAGGAGGCTTGCCCCTAGTCCCCCCAAAAGCCCCAGGTAGGTGTGAAATAGTACTGACATTTGTCTGAGTGTGGTCCAGCATTATCAGCAGGTGTGTACAGTTATCACCAACAAGTGTGTTCCATTATCATTATCAGTGGTGTGTTCCAGCAGGTCAGCAGGTGTGTTCCATCATCAAATACAGGTGTATGCGCAAAAGCTAGGACTCATTTATCTCCTCATTAACAGCACTTAGGTTTCATTTCCATGGAAGTTTTTGGACGTTTTTACAGCCACTTTTCTGAGCGTTTTTTGCACCTTTAAAACGGCTCTCCATGTTAGTCTATGGCCTCATGCCCACCATGACGTTTTTGAGCTGTAGATGGCTGAGCCGTTTTTAAGCTGCAAAAAAAAACTCAGGACCAGTGGGTTCTGAAGCTCCAGCGTTAGAGCTGTAAAAACGTTCAAAAACGCTTAAAAACGTGCAAAAACGCTACTGCAGTGTTTTTGAGCTCCAGCTAAAAAAAAAAAAAAAAAATATTAATAAAAAAAAAAAAAACATGGACAGTGGTTTTTAAGCTGTAAACAAGGCTAAAAAAAGTGGCTGTAAAAACGTCCATGGAAATTAAGCCTTAGAGTCATGAATACATAGACTCACAAGATCCATATAAAAGGTTAATGTGTAGGAAAACATATATATACAGAAACAAAGTCCAAGGGCTCTTAGGGCTGCCGTCACAGAAGAACAGAGACAGAGCACTCTCAGTTTGTGTAGCTCCTTCGCTTGCTGAGAGGGCATCACTCCGTGTGAATGGATGCCGGCTACTGCAGAGGAACTCAATATCAGAACGAGGCTTGGAACTCAGAGCAGAGATGGCAGCAGGGAGATGGCGTCGCCAATAGTGACGCGTTTCATGCTGTCCTTGTTGTGTTCCATCATCACCAGCAGGTGTGTTCCATTATCATTAGCAAGTGTGTTCCATTATCATCAACAGGTGTGATCCATCATCATTCGCAAATGTGTTCAGTTATCAACAGCAGGTGTATTCCATTATAAGCAGGGGCGTATTCCAGCATGATCATCAGGTGTGTTCCATTATAAGCAGGGGCGTATTCCAGTATGATCATCAGGTGTGTTCCATTATAAGCAGGGGCGTATTCCAGCATGATCATCAGGTGTGTTCCATTATAAGCAGGGGCGTATTCCAGCATGATCATCAGGTGTGTTCCATTATAAGCAGGGGCGTATTCCAGCATGATCATCAGGTGTGTTCCATCATCACCAGCAGGTGTGTTCCATTATCATTACCAAGTGGTCTAGTAGCGTTCATAGCTGTTTTGGCGGCAAAAGGGGACATACTCAATGTCAAAGTTATGACTGATCGGTGTACAGTATATTCCATTATCACCATCAGATTTTTTGCATTATCATCAGAAGACGTGTTCTAATATCACCAGCAGGTGTAATCCATCATCACCAACAGCTGGCGTGTACCAATATCACTGGCAGATGTGTTCATAATTATGAGTAGGTGTGTTCCAATATTACCAGCAAGTGTGTTCCATTATCATTAACAAGTGAACTCCATTATCACCTGCAGGTATATTCTGCCACCATCATCAGCAGCAGTGTGTTCCATTATCATTAACAAGTGAACTCCATTATCACCTGCAGGTATATTCTGCCACCATCATCAGCAGCAAGTGTGTTCCATTATCATTAACAAGTGAACTCCATTATCACCTGCAGGTATATTCTGCCACCATCATCAGCAGCAGTGTGTTCCATTATTATTAACAAGCGCATTCCATCATCGCCAGCAAGTGTACTCGACCATCACCAACAGGTATGTTCCATCATTATCAGCTGGTGTGTTCCAATATCACCGGCAGATGCCTTCTATCATTATTGAGCAGGTGTGCTCTATTATCATTAACAAGTGCATTCCATCATCATCATCATCAGCTATCTACCATCATCACCAGGAGGTGTGTTCCATCATCACTAGCAGGTAGGTACCATAATCATCAGCGGGTGTGTTCTGGCATTATCAAAGTGGGGTGGGCTGGCCCACTACAACAGTGTTTCAATGAAGACTTAACTACTCAGCAGGTAAACTTTACCCCCTAAATGCATCACTAAGCTTAAAGGGGTTGTAAAGGTACAATTTTTTTTCCTAAATAGCTTCCTTTACCTTAGTGCAGGGGTCTCCAAACTGCGGCCCGAGGGCCAGATGTGGCCCTTTGCTAGCCTTTATCCGGCCCTTGGGGCACAATTCCTCCCAATGACATGAGGCACTATTCCTCCCATTGACACCAACAATGGGACACTATATTATCCACTGATACCAATGATGGGATACTATTCCTCCTACTAATAGGGGGAATACTCCTCTTCTATTGACCACCAAACCTGAGGCCATATTTGTTCTCACTGATGCCGGGCCCAAGACATTTTCTTCCCTTGCTGGCCCCAATCCGGCCCTCCTAAAGTCTGAAGGGCAATAAAGTGGCCCTTTGTTTGAAAAGTTTGGAGACCCCTGCCTTAGTGCAGTCCTCCTTCACTTACCTCATCCTTCGATTTTGCATTTAAATGTCCTTATTTCTTCTGAGAAATCCTCCCTTCCTGTTCTTCTGTCTGTAACTCCACACAGTAATGCAAGGCTTTCTCCCTGGTGTGGAGTGTTGTGCTCACCCCCTCCCATGGACTACAGGAGAGTCAGGACACCCACTAACACACAGCTCCTTTCTCTATCTGCAAAGTAGAGAGCGTCCTGACTCTACTGTAGTCCAAGGGAGGGGGCGAGCACGACACTCCACACCAGGGAGAAAGCCTTGCATTACTGTGTGTAGTTACAGACAGAAGAACAGGAAGTGAGGATTTCTCAGAAGAAATAAGGACATTTAAAAGCAAAATGGAAGGATGAGGTAAGTGGAGGAGGACTGCACTAAGGTAAAAAAAATTGTACCTTTACAACCCCTTTAAAGAGTACTGTATGTTACTCCATAGTTTCATATTTATGATATTTGTTCATGTTACCTTGTACTTGTATTAAAAATAATTCTGTTTGTATTGCTTCCTCTGTGTGAAATACCTGGCAATCCAGCCAGTCCCCCTGCTTTCCTGTTTCAAACTGATCACACAAGACTCGAAAGCACATCCATCCCAGCGTGGTCAGTTTTCTTCAAAGTATTGTACTTGGGAGCACATCCTGTCTGTGATCCAATGGTCAGATTTCTGCTGACGTGCACCCTACACAGTTAATCACAGGGAAGGTCAGTATGCTGTTGTTTCTCTGCCTCCTGCTGACATACCCCCCTGCAGTCTCTCTCTACCCTCAGCTCTCTAACTCCCTTATGCAGGTCACAACAGAGGTCATGTGATTATATATATATATATATATATATATATAAAGACTTATACATATACATACATAGCTGGATTCACGTAGGGCGGCGTATGTTTGAGCCGGCGTATCGTATCGTATTTACGCTACGCCGCCGTAAGTCAGAGAGGCAAGTGCTGTATTCACAAAGCACTTGCCTCCTAAGTTACGGCGGTGTAGCGTAAATGGGCCGGCGTAAGCGTGCCTAATTCAAATTGGGAAGAGGTGGGCGTGTTTTATGTAAATAAACCATGACCCGACGTGATTGACGTTTTTAACGAACGGCGCATGCTCTGTCCGTGGACATATCTCAGTGTGCATTGCTGCAAAGTACGCCACAAGGACTTATTGGTTTCGACGTGAGCGTAAATTACGTCCAGCCCCATTCACGGACGACTTACGCAAACGACGTAAAATTTTCAAAATTCGACGTGGGAACGACGTCCATACTTAACATTGGCTAGGCCAGCTTTTTGTTGGACTAACTTTACGCTTCAAAACGCCTTACGTGAACGGCGAATCTTTACTGTGATGGGCAAGCGTATGTTCATGAATAGGCGTATCTCGCTGATTTACGCATTCTAGGCGTAAATCAGCGTTCACGCCCCTAGCGGCCAGCGGAACTAGACAGCTAAGATACGACAGCGCAGGCAGTCGTATCTTAGCTACATTTAAGTGTATCTCAATTTGAGAATACACTTAAATGTACGACGGCGCAGATTCAGAGTTACGCCGTCTTAACTCTTTCTGAATCTAGCTAACAGTGGGTATAAAAAGTCTACACACCCCTGTTAAAATGTCAAGTTTCTGTGATGTAAAAAAATTAGACAAAGATAAATCATTTCAGAACTTTTTCCACCTTTAATGTGACCTATAAACTGTACAACTCAGTTGAACAACAAACTGAAATATTTTAAGTGGAGGGCAATAAAAATGAAAAAATAAAATAATATTGTTTCATAAGTTTGCACCTTATACTTTATTGAAGCACCTTTTGATTTTATTACAGCCCTCAGTCTTTTTGGGTATGAGTCTATCAGCATGGCACATCTTGAATATATTTGCCCACTCTTCTTTGCAAAAACATTCCAAATCTGTCAGATTGCGAGGGCATCTCCTGTGCATAGTCCTCTTCAGATCACATGGCTCCCAACCGTCCCTGATCTCGAGGGACTGTCCCTCATTCGGAACAATGTCCCTCTGTCTATCTTTTCGCCTTGTTTGTCCCTCATGTTGGTCTGATATATATAGTTGTATATAAAATGCACTTTTTTTTCTTTCAAAAAAGTGATTCCCAGTTCTAAACTTTTCATCCAAATTCTAAATTGCTGCATTTGTAAATCATAAAAGCTAATTTAAATGAAAAGTAGTGGCAAAAAAAAGCCTTTTTGGATTTATTAACTTTTTTTGGTTAATTCTCCTTTAACCACTTAAGGACCGCCTCCTGCAGATATGCGTCGGCAGAATGGCACGGCTGGGCACAAGCACGTACCTGTACGTCCTCTTTAAGTGCCCAGCCGTGGGTCGTGGGCGCGTGCCCGTGACCCGGTCCGAAGCTCCGTGACCATGGCCGCGGGACCCGCGGACACGATCGCCGCTGGAGTCCCGCGATCGGTCCCCAGAGCTGAAGAACGGGGAGAGCTGTGTATAAACACAGCTTCCCCGTTCTTCACTGTGGCGCTGTCATTGATCGTGTGTTCCCTGTTATAGGGAAACACGATCAATGATGTCACACGTTCAGCCCCGCCCCCCTACAGTTAGAAAAACAGATTAGGTCGCACTTAACCCCTTCAGCGCCCCCTAGTGGATAACTCCCAAACTGCAATTGTCATTTTCACAGTAAAGAATGCATTTTTATAGAATTTTTTTGCTGTGAAAATGACAATGGTCCCAAAAAGGTGTCAAAATTGTTCGATGTGTCCACTATAATGTCGCAGTCACGAAAAAAAATCGCAGATCGCCGCCATTAGTAGTAAAAAAAATAAAAAATTTATAAAAATGCAATAAAACTATCCCCTTATATTCTAAACGCTATACATTTTGCGCAAACCAATCGATAAACGCTTTTTGCATATTTTTTTTACCAAAAATAGGTAGTATCGGCCCAAACTGAGGAAAACAATTTTTTTTAATATATTTTTGGGGGATATTTATTATAGCAAAAAGTTTTAAAAATATTGCATTTTTTTCAAAATTGTTGCTCTATTTTTGTTTATAGCGCAAAAAATAAAAACCGCAGAGGTGATCAAATACCACCAAAAGAAAGCTCTATTTGTGGGGAAAAAAAGGATGCCAATTTTGTTTGGGAGCCACTTCGCACGTCCGCGCAATTGTCAGTTAAAACGATGCAGTGCCGGTCCGGGTCTTAAGTGGTTAAGGGGATGTGATAGGGGGCATGTCCTATGCCTACATACGTTTGCTAGTAGGTGTCCCTTATTCCCATCTCAAAATGTTGGGAGGTATGAGTTCACCTCACAGATTTTTAATTGGATTCAGGTCTGGGCTCTGGTTGGATCATTCCAAAACTTTAATCTTCTTTTGGTGAAGCCATTCCTTTGTTGATTTGGATGTATATGTTTTGGGTTGATGTCATCCTGAAAGATGAAGTTCAGCTTCTTGTACACCTTTCTAGCATGAGGCCTGAAGGTTTTGTGCCAACATTGACTGGTAATTGGAACTGTTCATAATTCCCTCTACCTTGAATAAGGCCCCTGTTCCAGCTGAAGAAAAACAACTTCAAAGCATGATGCTTCCACCACCATGCTTCACAGTGTGTATGGCGTTCTTTTGGTGATGTGCAGTGTTGTTTTTGCGCCAAACATTTTTGTAGGATGTGAACACGTCCGATTCTTGTTTAATTAGTACAAATTAGTAAAATTGTCAGAGCATGACTACGCATGCTCAGAAATGAAAGACCTTATGGACAGCCTTCCCAGAAGAGTTGAAGCTGTTATAGCTGCAAAAGGTGGACCAACTCAAAATGTATAAATTAATGCCCCGTACACACAATGAGATTATCGGACGAATGATCAGTCTTTTTTTTTATGCATGCTAATCTCAGGTCAAATTTGATGAGTTTACTAAAGTCACGAAAATTCTTGTACGACAGAATAAAAATTCGGAAGTGATGTCATGTGTTGTAATGCATTTGTATTGTATTTTCGAACGACAGCTGTACTGATTAAACTAAAATCCTACGATCTGGCATTGTAAACAATTGAAAACAATTCCGTGCATGTCCGATAGAATAATATTGGATGAACTGTCATGATCGGCTCTCGAAAGCACTGTACTGCCATTAAAGGGGTTGTAAAGGAATTATTTTTTTTTCATAATAAGCATCCTTTACCTGCAGACATTCCTCTTTTCACTTCCTCATTGTTCGTTTTTGCTCAGAAGCTGCTCTATTTCTTCTCTGTTCTGTTCACTTCCTGCTTGTCTGATTTTACTGACCACCGTGATGGGAGGCTTTACTGCGGTGGTCAGCGATGTGCTCACCCCCTCCTGGGAACTACATCTGTGCGGCAGGACGCTCTCTACGTGTTAGAGACTTCAAGGAGGTGTGAATTACTGGGCGTGCTGCAATGCATACTGGGAAATGTAGTTCTTACTTGAACGAGCGCCGCAAACCAGGAAGTGAATGAGAGAACAGAAACTAGAACGCCGGAGGTGATGTAGATGAAGGAATTTAATAGGTATTTACTTGTTTTTTAACAGAATCATTACACTATTCTGTCTGTCTACCTTGCAGACATTGGGGTAGATTCACAAAGGAGATACGACGGCGTATCTCCAGATACGCCGTCGTATCTCTGAGTCTGGCCGGTCGTATCTATGCGCCTGATTCGTAGAATCAGTTAGCAATAGATTTCTATTAGATCTGACCGGCGTAAGTCTCTTGCGCCGTCGGATCTTAACTGCATATTTACGCTGGCCGCTAGGGGCGTGTACGCTAATTTACGCCTAGAATATGTAAATCAGCTAGATACGGGAATTCACGAACGTACGCCTGGCCGACGCAGTACAGTTACGCCATTTACGTTAGGCATAAAATTACCCCTGCTATATGAGGCGTATATGCGGCATACCAATGTTAAGTATGGCCGTCGTTCCCGCGACAACATTTGAAAAATTTACGTCGTTTGCGTAAGTCGTCCGTGAATGGGGCTGGACGTCATTTACGTTCACGTCGAAACCAATGACGTCCTTGCAGGGTACTTTGGAGCAATGCACACTGGGAAATTCCACGGACGGCGCATGCGCCGTTCGTGAAAAACGTCAATCACGTCGGGTCAGGGTTAATTTACATAACACACGCCCACCTCTTCACAATTTGAATTAGACGGGCTTACGCCGGCCTATTTACGCTACGCCGCCGCAACTTTCTTTTGAGAATACGGCACTTGCCTGTAAAAGTTGCGGAGGCGTAACGTAAATAGGATACGTTACGCCTGCACAAACATATGCCATTCTACGTGAAACCACACCATTAATTTTAAGCAAACATTTTTTTTCCTTTACAACTCCTTTAAAGTTCATGTGCCTGTAAAGACCGGTGTCCCAATAGTTTTGGTAATATAGTGTACCTGGCAAAAACTCCTGACATGCATTATTCTTATTGCATGTCCAGCTATTCAGAGTGTTACTGAATGGATGGATATATAGTACAACACGAGTGATGTGTATAAAAATCCATTAGGCTGTATGAAAACAGAGGAAACTTAGACCATTTTAATATATGCATGCATGCATTTTTAGGAAACGCCTTGTCCCTGGGCCACAATTAAAACTCTTCTGCATTTTTAATCTGTCTTAAATTTTGAATGCAGTATAAGGAATGATCTGTTCCCCCGATGCAGAGTGACCCTTAGCATTACGAGGTGTCCTCAGGTGACCTCTTTCGCTCCTAGCTGTCTGAGAGTGACATTACGGCTGGAGTGCAGAACCACAGGGGGCAGCTAAGAACTCTACAGATAACTCTGCACAATACAGACAAGGTATAGGTGACATCATTGTAAGGACACAATCGGAGAAGTCAACCTGGGTGAATGTTTTCTAGGATGATAAGAAAGTGATGCATACTGCAGGAAAGTCTGGGCACATGGAAATCAGTCCTGGTTTATAAAACAGACTGTAAAAAGGTTTAATACCCTTATTGCAAAACAAGGTAATGTTCAGCAAACCTAGGGAGTTGCATTATTTACTCAGATAAGATTAAATCCCGAGATGTCAAAGAACCAGAACCATGTAGCGTCCATGCACACATAATGACATCCAGCATACAAGACAAAAAGGGCTCCTGTGGTGCCTTTTAAAGGGCGATCTGCATTCAAATTACTTTTCAGATGTCAGTTTAAATTAGTATTTTTTGCTAGAAAATTACTTAGAACCCCCAAACATTATGTTTTATGTATATATATGTAGCGCCTGGTTACTTCAAAGTACCGGTGCTATTTAAATTTAGAGGGAGATCAGAGTGTAGTTAAAGCGGGGGTTCACCCAAAAAAAAAAAACTTTTAAATTAGATCTAGCATACTAATGATACTAAGGACATTTATTTTCGGGAGGTCATTTTTTTTTTCTCTGTACATACCTTTATATCCTGATTTTGTCCAGGGCTTCCGGGTTCCGATGACTGCGGGACTGGGCGTTCCTATCCTTCGGCTCGATGATTGACGGCTTGTGAAACAGGTCCCCTGTCGCACAACGCGCGTAAACAGATTTCCGGAAAGAGCCGAGCTGCGAGACGGCACTATACGGCGCCTGCGCAGTCAGCTCTACACAAGTGCCGACTCGCAGCTCGGCTATCTCCGGGAATCTGGTGACACGCGTTGTGCGACAGGTCACCTGTTTCACAAGCCGTCAATCATCGAGTCGAAGGATAGAAACGCCCAGTCCCGCAGTCATCGGAACCCTGAAGCAGGGATAGGAACGCCCAGTCCCGGAGTCATCAGAACGCGGAAACCCTGGACAAAATCAGGATATAAAGGTATGTACAGAGAGAAAAAAAAATGACCTGCCAAAAGTAAATGTACTTAGTATGCTGGCTCTAATGTTAAAAATTTGTTTTTAGGGTGAACCTCCACTTTAAACTCTGATCTGGTTAAAATGTTCAAATTGGGTCTCTGTCTCAGCTTGCCTGTGCTGTGGGCTCATTCTGTTATACTGGGGTGTTCTTCCCACCCCAGTGCAGTAGGTGGCAGCAGTGGAGTCAAGGTTTGGGTGCCCTTCCCCAGCAGCCAATCAGGAGGGTTGAGCCTCGCTGTGCATGCTGGGGGAGGGTATTTATGGGGCAGACACCATTAGTTCTGGGTCTTCTTCTTCAAGTGTGGCATCCACCTTTAGGGTGTCTGCACCACGGTGCCCCAGCGTTATGGCCTACCTGGCCAGGGTGTGCGTGCCATGTGGAGTTCCTGGTTCTGGGGCCATATGGGTCCAGAGCATTTGAGTCGTGGCAGGGAGCCCAGTGGCCGACTGGGTTCCCGATCCTGAAGATCCCAAGAGGTATAGCTGTATGGTGGGGAGTCCATCTGAGGAGAGCCAATGAGAGGCTGGCAATCCAATAGGGTCTCGACAATCCACCGGGGATCGAGGTATCCGGACACTGGGAGGCTGGTCACCTGTCAGTCGGTACCTGAAAGGAATTAGAAGGAGATCCAGGTGTAATTCCACTAAGGAGGTTCATCTCCGTAACTACAATCAGGAGGGCCTGTGGCAGAGGTTCCTTACTGAATCCATTCTAGGAGGGTCTGTGGCAGAGACTTCTTCTCAAAGGTTCGAGTGATACTCTGGCTGCCAGGTCAGTGAGAGAGGCCTGTCCAGGTACGCTATTCCCACTCAGGCAGGAGTGGCGCAAATAAGTGTTACACGTGGGAGCAGGACTGTTTCCCTATTGCTACACCTGAATTTGCTATTCTTCTTTTTCCTTCAACTTGACCTTCTTTACCACAAGTTTATTGTTTTTACCCGGCTAGGTAATAAAGAGCACAGCAAAGAGCACCTGTTGCAGACATTCCTTTTCTTCTGCTATATACACCATACACCCTTAGGAATTAGGAGAAAAACAATCTCATTTATTTATTTTACACTGTGCCTTTTATTTTTTATTGTTTTTTTTATTCCTAATATACAGGGAATATAAACATCCCTTGTAATAGAAATAAGGATGATAAAGAAAGTCCTCTTTATTGAGAGATCTGAGGTCAAAAAGACCCCAAAACTCTTTTACCTTTAAAATAAATAGATCGAAATGTTTTTTTTTTTTTTGTTCTACTTTTGCTATATGTAGGGGGAATAAGCTGCCGAGCAGGTTCTCGGCTTTCCCCTCAGGTTTGCCGGCAGTAAAAAGTCTGCCGGGGAACCCGTATGTGTGTACGGGGCATTATTCATCAGTAAAGGTTTCTTGAAACCATTTCCTTAACCACTTCCTGCCCGGGCATTGCCCGGTGGTACGGCATGCGCCGTTCGTAAAATACGTCAAATACGTGGGGTCACAGTGAATTTTAAATAAAACACGCCCACATCAACCACATTTGAATTAGGCGGGCTTACGCCGACACACATACGTTACGCCCCCGTAACATAGGGTGCAAGTCCTTTCTGAATACGGAACTTGCACCTTATCTTACGGCGGCGTAACGTATCTGTGGTACGTTACGCCCGCCGATAGATAGACAATTCTATCTGAATCCGGGCCTAAATGGTACTTAGTCACAACTTGTCTGGCTAGGATGTATAATACGGAAACTATAGAATGTTTTCGGGGCTGTTTGTTGCATAATTTGTGTTCGAACGCCCTAAATGTAGGCTTTTCTGGAATAGGGTGTTTTCGATGCTCCACAAAGTGATGGGGCTCTCTACTGAACAACAACCACACTTGGCTCTACTTAGTGGCCCAGATTCAGGTAGATTTGCCCATTACTTACACATGAGCTGCTCAGCTGAATTTCTCTGCCCGGGGGCAATTTAGCCAAATTGCCACCTGATTCAGGAATCGTTTGTTCATTTAATTTGCTCCTGTTTAAGGCAAAGCTGAGGGCGCAAGGCCGCGCAAGTGAAAGTGGGTGTGCCCCTATGTAAATGAGCATTTTTCGGCTCAGCAGAGGTTTGCGCCGGGCGCGCGCATGCGCAGTTAGAGCGCTGCCGTCTGCGCATGCGTCAAACTGCGCCTAGCATACTTTTAGGGCAAATCCTGCTCAGCTGCTTGCACTGAGCAAATAAATAGGAGCAGACTTGCGCAGGTTCTTTGCTGAATTTCATCCTGCTTTTTCCAACCCCCCCGAGCAAGGAAATTCAGCCCATTTTGAAGAGATGGCACCTCCCAAAGGAACTAAAAAAAGAAAGGCAAACTTCGTGGCTGCGGAGATGGACATCCTAATTGCTGCACTCCAGCAACATAAAGAAGTACTATATGGTGCCCAGCGGGCAAACACCACCGTTGCCCAAAGGAGGGCTATCTATGAAGCCATAACCCTGGACATCAATGCCCTGGGTAATGAAGACCGTTCCTGGGATGACATCCAGAAAAAAACTTAATGACATGAGGCGCAGGGTCCGGGATAAACTGGCTCTTATCCGAAAACATACCGGTGGCACGGGATGTGGACCACAATGTAAGATCCGCCTAAATCATGAGGAGGAGCTTGAAGGAAATGTTAGTACTCTTGCGCTATCTGTACTGGACACCGGGGGGCACTGCTGCAATCACCTTAGAGTCTGCCTTACACAGAAAAAATTCAAATATGGAAAGTGATGGTGAAGCGCTGTGAACTAAAAATAGAAGGGGATCTCAATACCTAACAGGTAGGTAACCCTAAAGTGAAATACATAAATAAATAAATAGATACTAGGTGACTATTACAGGGAAAGAAAGGTGAATAAACAACATATAATGTGAACATAAAGTGACACGAATGTATCAGGCTGGATGAACCAGAGACACAGTGGTAAAAGTGCACGGATGTGAACCAAACAGTAGCTTACACAAACTAAAATAACTGTGTACAGAAACAATGTATAACAGAAATACGTGAAAAATGGTCTATTTAAAAAAGTGACATCCCAGAAGACAGTCCGGTGTGGCACGAATGTACCAGGCTGGATAAACCAGAGACACAGTGGTGAAGGTGCACGGATGTGAACCAAAATAACTGTGTACAAAAACAATGTATAGAAAAAATGCGAAAAAAAAGTCTATTTAAAATAGTGACGTCCCAGAAGACAGTCCAGTGTAAAAGTAGGCAAACTTCGGTGCGCACACCTCTTGTGGTACTAGATGCTCACCTCAGAGCCATAGCACGGATGGCTCAAAGTACCAAACAATGTCTCCCTAGGGGGTGCAGTCACACGGATTGAGGTTGAGATGAAGGGGGCTCCTCATCAAATATTCATACAAACATGGAAGCAAAAATCAATGGATAATAGCATAATCCTGTGGGAAACCTTGCAAATGATATATAACGTATACATGCACTCACATTGAGGCTGTGAATAGTGGACCTATCTCCACGAACACCGCATTCGTATCCGGAACTGGTATGCTGGAGGATCACTGACAGACAAAACAACTCTCACTTCCACCTTCTCTGTATCTTCCACCTCCTGTCCGTAGTATCAGCCAGTGCTCAGGGGGTACAAGATGGAAGAAAAGAGAGGAAGGCCCATGGTGCAGTATCTTGTGAAATTTATTAGAGTACAAGTAGCAGCAAAGTAAAAACTCACATTTAAAATTGGGGCAGAAGCAAAACACCTACGAGCGGTGAGCCTGCCTGGTACATCCAGCCTGGTACATTCGTGTCACTTTATGTTCACATTATATGTTGTTTATTCACCTTTCTTTCCCTGTAATAGTCACCTAGTATCTATTTATTTATTTATGTATTTCACTTTAGGGTTACCTACCTGTTAGGTATTGAGATCCCCTTCTATTTTTAGTTCACAGCGCTTCACCATCACTTTCCATATGAGGAGGAGCTTATTGTCCAAACTTTTGTGCAGGAGCAGGTGGAGGGACTTGCAGGGTACGACTCCACTGTTGGGAACTTGGGGACTGGTAAGTTATTTTTGTTTCATATCTGCTGTGCATCATGGGAGGGGGTAGAAGTGAACATATTTGTGGGTAGAAGTGAAGATGGAACTATTATTTTTGTTTCATATCTGCTGTGCATCATGGGAGGGGGTAGAAGTGAACATATTTGTGGGTAGAAGTGAAGATGGAACTATTATTTTTGTTTCATATCTGCTGTGCATCATGGGAGGGGGTAGAAGTGAACATATTTGTGGGTAGAAGTGAAGATGGAACTATTATTTTTGTTTCATATCTGCTGTGCATCATGGGAGGGGGTAGAAGTGAACATATTTGTGGGTAGAAGTGAAGATGGAACTATTATTTTTGTTTCATATCTGCTGTGCATCATGGGAGGGGGTAGAAGTGAACATGTGAGCAGTGTGTTGCACCAGCAAAATCTTTCGTTTTGGTGTCATCCACAGGTGGTGATGAGGATGATGAAGCTGGGCCGTCTTCGGCTGCGGGGCGACCCACGCCATCCATACCTGAGCCAGGGGTCCAGTCAGGCCCCATGGACATTCTGTCTATGCTGGTCCAGGAGGAGATCCTACCGGGGCCAAGTATGGAGGAGGAAGTGGTTTTGGAGGAGGATTCCTTTTTCCTCATCCAGGAGGACTCTGGCTCCCTCCAGGAGGATACCACCATCCCTGATCAACCCACCACCCCCCGCCCAGCACGTCATCCCCCTCCAGGGCAAGCCCCTCCAGGGCAAGCCCCTCCATTGTGGACCCCTCCCCTTCTCCCTCTGTCCGTGCCCGAGCCTCTCCTCCCAGGAAGGCTCTGTCCAAAACGAGGCATATACCCTCCACCCTCCGTGACGGTCTGCTGGAGGAGCAGGCCCTGCAGACCCGCCATATAGGGGCCATGGTGGGAGATGTTCGACGTCTGGCGGACAGCATGGCATCCACCTCCACCTCTGTGCAGCATGCCCTCACCCTGCATGCAGACCGGGACAAACATGTCTCACAGAGCCTGGCGGAAATAAGTGGCAACTCCAAGGCCATAGTCACCTGCTTGGTGGCTCAGGAGAACGCCCCCGCTTTATTAAGCAGGATGGCAGCTGCGGTGGAGGCCAATACCGCTGCTGTGCAGGCCAACACCGCTGCAGTGCGGGAGGAGGGGAGAGTTACCCGCCGTCATCATCGGAACACCACCACCCGCCAAATGCGGATGTTGGCCCAGACCAACACCATCCTCGCCCGCCTGGCCAACGCCATGGAGGGCATGCAGCCACCACCTGCGAGGAGTCTGGAAGTAGGGGTTGATGCTCCTCCCCCCCCTCCATCCCCACCCCATGCCTCCTCCGCACCATGGAGATTGAGGAGCCAGAGCCGGGGCACCCTTGGCCCAAAGAAGAAATCAAAAAAATGATATAATTTCTACAATTATTATATGCTCAGAATATGAGTTTTTTTTTTTTTTTATATATGCTCAGAATATGAGCTTTTATATTTATTTGTAGTCCCTACACACGGTGAGGAGTGTATACTACAGTGTGACTGGTGTGTGAATGGGGGGGGGGGGGGGGCACTCCTGCTGGAAAAGGGGTGTCACCCTCTGCCATGTGAAAGGTGTATGAATGGACAGCAACATAATTGGAGCCTTGACGCGGCGTTGCTGCTCCCTAATACCATGGGGTATTGTTGGGTCTAATCCAATTTGGGGTGCATGTGTCGGGTGTGTGCTAGGGACTACAGTGGTGTGCATACATGCATTATACTTGTGACAAGATCAGGGTGTGTTTAATGTGCAAAGAGACGTTCCACAAGACCATTCCGGATTGCTCTTCCCTCAGAAGATCCGGTAGTGTTTATTGGGGGGGGGGGTTGCGTGGTTCGGGGGTAAGGTCATTGCGTAGCTCAATGTGCATGCCCCTTCTCTCAGCAAAATTGTGGAGAATACAACATGCCCCGACGATTTGGCACACAAAGTTGGGTGAATACAACAGGGTCCCCCCTGATTTATCCAGACATCTGAATCGAGATTTAAGGATGCCAAATGTGCGCTCCACCACCGCACGGGTACGTGCATGGGCTTCGTTAAATCTTTCCTCTCCTGGTGTTTGAGGGTTACGAAATGGGGTCATCATGTGAGGTCCCAGGGCATATGCAGAGTCACCTGGAAGGGAAAAGACAGGAGGATGTTAGTCGTGCATGTGCCCCTTGTGATGTCTGCATCATGGGGGGGGGGCAGTCATACCTGACACCCATGTCACTCACCAATCAGCCAGCTGTCTCCATACATGTTCTGGTCAAACTCGGTTGGGATGGGGCTGTGTCGGTAAATAAAACTGTCATGGCTTGACCCTGGGTGTTTGGCACGGACATGCCATATGAGGCCATGTGCATCCACAATCACCTGCACATTTATCGAATGCCAATGCTTCCTGTTGCAGTAGATATGCTCGAGGTGCCGGGGGGGGCGTAGTGCCACATGGGTACAATCTATTGCACCCACAGTGCGTGGGAATCTGGCTATTTCATAAAAATCACTGATTGCCTTCTGCCGCAGGTCAGCCGTGGTTGGTTTGATAAATTGTGCACCCATGCGTCTGAGTATTGCAGGGATCACTTGGTGCACACACCTGCTCATGCTGGATTGGGACATCCCCGCCACCATTCCACCTGTGCGCTGAAATGAGCCACTTGCCAAAAAATGAAGGGTTGCCACTACCTTCACCAGTGGCTGCACTGCCTGTCCCCGATGGGTCGGGCTGCTGATGTCATCCTGCAGGATTGTTACCAACTCAAGGATGACTTCAGGGCTGAAGCGAAACATGCGATACACCTCATTATCACTCATCTCAAAAAGGTTGTAGCGCCCTCTGTAAATCCTCTCCCGTGCCCTCCTACGAGTCAGCTCAGTCAATAGAATATCAAGAACCATAGCTGCCCCTGGCATGTTGGTGCACAGATGTGAGGTCCCGAAAATGTGGGTGCTCTGCTTGTTCAGCTCGTCTGTCTAGGTGCTGCTGAAGTTGCGCGCTCCTGCAGATGACATTTGGCCATCTTTTGCTAACTTGCCCCTGCTTTTAGCAGGAGCAAGTTTGCCCGGGGAAAAAAGCTTGCGCGCTTCCAGCGCAAGATGCGCATCACACGCGCATGTTTCTGAATCATCGGCAGTACCTAATTTGCATATTCGCTGAGGGAATTCCATGAAGGTGCAAGTTACACCCCGCGCAAAATTGCGCAATAATTGCGCCAGAGCAGCGAGGCTGCGTGCGCGGGAAAAAGGCAGAATTTCAGGCTTAACTGGTTTACAGAATCAGCCGCAAATTTGCCTGGGAGCAAATCAGTACTTGCGCGGCGCAAATCACACTTGCTCCCGTGCAAGTGCTTCTTGAATCTGGGCCAGTGTCTTGCCTCCCGAGTGGCCGCGCCCATTGATTTTCTAAATACTACTGGCAGTGAAAATCACTAGAGCGGGAGCATGGAAGACACCCTTAGTATATTTTAGACAACATAAACACAAAATATCATGGCTTATGATACATTAAAAAATTGCTAGTGTTATCAATGACCGAAGTGCTCTGTTTGAACGAACTTGGGAACCCTGGGTGCCATATATACATGGACCTTTGTCCTTGACTCCAGGTGGTATACGTACTCCAAGCTCATCCTCTCCTAATATATCTACATCTCCGTCCTGGTTCTCTCTCTGTTTTGGGGATCCACTTCCCCTACCATTACTTCTTTAAGGATTTTCCCCCTTTTCTTTGTTTTGTCTCCCCACTTTTCTCTTTTTTTTTCTTATTCTTCAAAACTTTTAGCAACTCTCTCTTGAGTTTAACCTATGGAGATTTATTGTTATGCTATTAATGGTGACTAATTGCATTACATGCGATTTAAGATTAATAAGAGAACCCCTCCCCTTCTTTCTATGTTATCCGCTAAACATGTCAGACTCTCTAAAGTGGCATTAGCACTCTCTTTGTACTGGTATTATTATTGCTTTGTTGATAGACAGGGGGATGTAGTGGCGCTTGCAAATACTAAAAACCGACAATAATTTAAAACAATAAAATATTCTAAACAATGATTCCTAAAGTATGAGAGTGAGTCCGTCCTCTACTGGGGTAAAATTGTGTTCCACTCGAGGTCTATGCCCAAAGAATACCATCCAACATCAATAATTAGATGTGGAAGGAACTGCGAGTGAATAAATAATGAAATCCAATGGATAAAAGTGCCTAACTGGCCGCACAGTGTACATGGGATAATAATCCTTTTTTAAAAAATATGTGTCATAAATCCTTAAAGTGCTTGATAAAAAACAAGTGCAAAGTGCTAATAAATAAAACAATAATAGCAGTGAATGAAAGCTCCAGCTCTCCTGGAAAGTGGTTAATTACTAATTAGCAAACACATGCAGGAAAAAGCAACAACTGAAAAGAAGTCCAAAAATGCAAGTGTCCTAAAAACCTAAACGGTTCACTCATAAAACTGTTGTTTTTCTGTGCAATGAAAAAAATATAATAATATAATAATAAATAAAAAAAAAAAATATATAAAAATCATAAATAATAGTCCAAAAACAGATAGTACAATATCACTGCAGGATTAGTGATAGTGAATAAAACTATATCCAGTGCACAATCAAGTGATAATGATAATATTAAAAATAAAGTCCAAAGTGCAAAATGCATCTGTGCTCCATTCAACAATTCAGATGATCAGTGGTTAATTCAGTGAAGACTTGTTACATTGTGCTCATTCAGTGAAGACTTGTTACATTGTGCTCCATCAAGATGGAGGCATTCCTGTGTTTCTTTTTGAGAGCCTGAATGGGGAGGAGTGTGAGCCGTCTTTGGATCCTGGATTTTATCTATGTGACTGCAGAGCAGCTCCTGTTACAGGCTTGGTAAAAGCCTCAGGAAGGTAAGAGGCTGGTAAAAATAATCCCCACACTGAGGAAAATCGGGCTGGTTTGATTCACAGACATATGAGCACAATGTAACAAGTCTTCACTGAATTAACCACTGATCATCTGAATTGTTGAATGGAGCACAGATGCATTTTGCACTTTGGACTTTATTTTTAATATTATCATTATCACTTGATTGTGCACTGGATATAGTTTTATTCACTATCACTAATCCTGCAGTGATATTGTACTATCTGTTTTTGGACTATTATTTATGATTTTTATATTTTTTTTATTTTTTATTTATTAATATATTATTATATTTTTTTCATTGCACAGAAAAACAGTTTTATGATTGAACCGTTTAGGTTTTTAGGACACTTGCATTTTTGGACTTCTTTTCAGTTGTTGCTTTTTCCTGCATGTGTTTGCTAATTAGTAATTAACCACTTTCCAGGAGAGCTGGAGCTTTCATTCACTGCTATTATTGTTTTATTTATTAGCACTTTGCACTTGTTTTTTATCAAGCACTTTAAGGATTTATGACACATATTTTAAAAAAAAGGATTATTATCCCATGTACACCCATGTGCCATGTGCGGCCAGTTAGGCACTTTTATCCATTGGATTTCATTATTTATTCACTCGCAGTTCCTTCCACATCTAATTATTGATGTTGGATGGTATTCTTTGGGCATAGACCTCGAGTGGAACACAATTTTACCCCAGTAGAGGACGGACTCACTCTCATACTTTAGGAATCATTGTTTAGAATATTTTATTGTTTTAAATTATTGTCGGTTTTTAGTATTTGCAAGCGCCACTACATCCCCCTGTCTATCATATGCTGTCAGTGCGTGAGCACTATTAGTTGTGGCTGCTGCTTGATTGTAACTTTTAATTTATTTGTACCACTATATTTTTTCCCGGGTTAGGCTGGTTTGCGCATTAGTTCCCCCCTTGTTTTATTATTGCTTTGTTGTTTTTTTCTTTTTTTGTGTTTGGAACTTACATGATAATGTCACTGTCTCAAAAATCTTTACATTGTAAACAATTAAAAATTTGTTAACCTCCTGGCGGTAATCCCGAGCGTGGCTTGGGGTTATATTTCAGTACCATTAGCGGTAACTCAGAGCCACACTCGGGATCGCATTGCAGGATCCTGGTGCAGGTTACTTACCTTGTCCCCAGGATCTTGCAATGTCCCCCTGATGTGTCCGCGAGCTGTGTCCTCCGCCCGAATCCTCTGTGTGCCGGACTCTGTTCCCTGCGAGCGGTGCAACGCACAGGGGCGGAGCCCTGCTGGAAATAAAAAAATGACAAAATACATACAGTACCGTATTTGCCGGCGTATAAGACGACTGGGCGCATAAGACGACTGGGCGCATAAGACGACCCCCTAATTTTCCAGCTAAAATGTTGGTTTTGGGATATACTCACCGTATAAGGCGACCCCCTTCCTACTAGTCATGCCTCGCCTCACCTCACTGTGTCATTACATGCCTCACTGTGCCACCATTACATGCCTCACTGTGCCACCATTACATGCCTCACTGTGCCACCATTACATGCCTCACTGTGCCACCATTACATGCCTCACTGTGCTACCATTACATGCCTCACTGTGCTACCATTACATGCCTCACTGTGCCACCATTACATGCCTCACTGTCACTGCATACCTTACTGTGCCATTGCATATATTGACAATCCCTTACCTTATGCCTGACATGCAGAATCTGTCAGACCGCGGCCGTCCATTTTTCAAAAGCCGCGCCTCATCCTCGTGCTGTTCCGTGATAGGCGGAACACTCAGCTTCCCAGCAGACACTGGACGAGAGGGCATCCGTGATAGGCGGAACACTGAACAGAGGCTCTGCTGGGAAGCTGAGTGTTCCGCTTATCACGGCACAGCAGAAGGAGGAGGCGCGGCTTTTGAAAAATGGACGGCCGCAGTCTGACTGAGAGTCTACATGTTAGGTTACCGGCGTATAAGACGACCCCCAACTTTTTAAGAAGAATTTCATGGGTTAAAAAGTCGTCTTATACGCCGGAAAATACGGTATACTGTAATCTTACAGATTACATTACTGTATCAAATCATTTCACATTCCTTTGTACCTAATGTTTTGTCCAGTGCCCTGCATGCTGTTTTATATTATATATACTGTTCTTTCTACCTGGAAACTTGAGATTGTCCATGGCAACCAAAAAGTGTCCCTTTATGTCAAAAGTGGTTTTAGACCAGCTGGAAAACAGCAATAATAAATTAGAATCACTTTCAGAATTAAGCGATAGTGATTCGTGGGGAAATTAATTTTATTATAATTATTATTATTATAATTATTTATAGTTATTTATTATATTATAATTTATGGTTTCAAACTTTATCATACCTGGGATGTCTACTAGACTCTTGTTTGGACCGATTTAAGTGCGTTTTTCCTAAGAATTACAGACCTACAATATAAATTGCCAGATTTATATGCAAAACAATGTACCGATTTGAGACGCATAAATCTGACATAATCATACCGCCGTCCTAATGACACCCCAAACACAAATTGCAAACACAGTGTGTTTGCTTGCACTGGATCGCATGATGCTGCAGTATAATGCAACTTGGTTACAGTGCATTTTTAAAGGAAGTGTATGCACTTTTTATAATGCTAACCAGTGCGATTTTAGCCCATTCAAATGAATTGTACAGGAATCGCGTTCCTGTGCATCAATCCTGTGCGATTCTGGTGTGAACCGACAATAAATATGTCTAACTGTACATCTACAGTAAGTGATTTCACATTTAGCCATGAATGTTGTAGTGTGTAGTCCATCTCTAATGCCGCGTACACACCATGACTTTATGTGATGAAAAAAAACGACGTTTTTAAAAACGTCACTTTAAATGACCGTGTGTGGGGGAAAACGTTGTTTTATGTCTTGTGAAAAACGACAAAAAAAAATTGAAGCATGCTTCAATTTAATGTGCCGTTTTTCACAACGTCGTTTTTTTACTTCACAGAAATTGACCGTGTGTAGCAAAAAACGACGTTTAAAACGACGTTTTTACACCCGCGCATGCCCAGAAGCTAGTTATGAAGCGAGCTTCAAAGGAAAAACGTGGTGAACGTAACCTCGCTTTGCTAAAGCATTGTGAAAAAACGATGGTGTGTAGGCAACTTCGTCTTTGAAAATTGAAGTTTCAAAAACGTTGTTTTTTACTTCACAGAAAATGTCGTTTTTTTTCATCACATAAAGTGATGGTGTGTATGCGGCATTACTGACTAGTTATCTTCTGTCTTTTTGGCACACCGTGTTAATAAATACCATATTCCATTCTAAATACCATATTCCATTCTAAATACCATATTCCATTCTAAAAATACTTAAAGTGGAGGTTCACCCGGAAATGAAAATTTTTAACATTAGATTGATGCTCATTTTGTCAAGGGGAATCGGGTGTTTTTTTTAAATCGAAGCCGTACTTACCGTTTTAGAGATACATCTTCTCCGCCGCTTCCGGGTATGGGCTGCGGGACTGGGCGTTTCTTCTTGATTGACAGTCTTCCGACAGGCTTCCGACGGTCGCATCTATCGCGTCACGATTTTCCGAAAATAGCCGAACGTCGGTGCGCAGGCGCCGTATAGAGCCGCACCGACGTTCGGCTTTTTTCGGCTACTCGTGACGCGATAGATGCGACCGTCGGAAGCCTGTCGGAAGACTGTCAATCAAGAAGGAACGCCCAGTCCCGAAGACCATACCCGGAAGCGGCGGAGAAGATCGCTCTCTAAAACGGTAAGTACTGCTTCGTTTTAAAAAAAAACTACCCGATTCCCCTTGACAAAATGAGCATGAATCTAATCTTAAAATTTTTTTTTAGGGTGAACTCCCGCTTTAACAAATTCACTTTTGGATATTTTACACATAATAATAACAATTTTTAAACAATAATACAAATATTTAGAAATGAATTCATTTTTATAACACATGTTGTAAATGTGGCAGCTCCAGCTGTCACTGTGTCTCTCTCTGTACCAAACTTAGTGACAGCTGCAACTGGCAGGTTTGTTTGTAAACAAACTTCATGGTGTCATCAGTATTGGCTGTCATAGTGATCACATTATAGGAAACCATGCTGATTGGTTTACAATCATTAGTTGAGAACAGCAGCTGTCAGTGGATGAACATTCTCTCTGCACAGGGAATTGTTGCCTGAGAACACTGATCTACATATTGCAGGTGGAAGGGGTTGAAGTGTATCTAAATCCAAAAACAAAAATGTAATATATTGTATTGCATCTTACCAATCCTTAGGCCGCGTACACACGGTCGGACAAATCCGATGAGAATGGTCCGACGGGCCATTTCCATCGGTTCACCTCTGAAGTGGCCTGATGGTCTGATGTGCGTACACACCATCATTCCAAAAACCGATCGGGTCAAAACGCAGTGAACACACAACGTGCTGAATAAAACTAAGTTCAATGCTTCCAAGCATGCGTCGACTTGATTCTGATTCTGCGCGGGTTTTGAACCGATGCTTTCTGTACTAACCATCGGTTTGGACCGATCGGGCAGCGGGCCATGCATGTTTTAAAATTTTGGACCGAAGGACAACAGACCGATGGGCTATACACACGGTCGGTTTGGACCGATGAAACTGAACCTCGGTCCATTATCATCGGTTTTGTCCGACCGTGTGTACGCGGCCTTAGATGTATGCTACTACACTAAACTATGTACATTATAAGAATGTGGGTTTGTGGAAGCCTTTTGCCAATGCCTGACTCCGTTTGGACTTCTATGTACGGAATGTTCTCTGGTGTGCCACGCGGTTTCCCAGACAGACATGCTCGTATCCCTACCCCTCACTTATCGGTTATCATACATCTCAAAATAGGAACGCGATCTGGGGCTGAGTCTCACAGATAAACAGGTAGAGAGAATTCTCCTGTTCACTTACAAAACATCTATCATTTCCAGGTACCAAGAGTTATCAAACTGTTAACATGTTGGTATTTCACGCCTGTCCGGATCAATACGATGTTTCCCCAATGTGTGTTGGCGTTGTGGGGAGGAAACTGGCTCCCTTCTCCATATCTTTTTCTCTTGCAATTCTCTGCATGACTTCTGGTTGAAGGAACGTCACATTACTCAGAAAGTCACTGATTACGTTAAACTGTGGGATCCGGTGTTCTTTCTGCTGCATCATCACCATATCTCTGAGACCTACAGACACTCTATTTTAACAATACTGAATAAATAATAAATAAATACTGAATAAATCAAAAAGCCTGCTTTTGATAATGTTTCACTTTGATGACGAAACGCGTCAAGTCTGACGTCCCGATACGTCACATACGGCATGGACGTTGGAACACACGCTGGTCTGCAGACAGTATTATTCAACAAACACTGATAGCTGCACAGGGATGTTTTTTACCAGTATTTTACCAAAGCTGTTTACACCATTTAAAGGAATTTTTATCATAAGATGCCTATGCTGAATAAAGGTTTTTAAAGGATATTACACTATGAGGAGACCTATGTTTGTATATTCCATGCCTGCACACCCTGGATTTTGAGCGCCACCATAGGAGGCCAACCCATACAGTGGAAGTATCCAATGATAACCGTAGAGGGATAAGTCCCCCCTAAAGAGACCAAAAGCACAGTTGACTCTTCCTGTCATATAGCAGAGGAGTCCAACCCATCTGGTGAGTGTGGAACCACACAGTGGGAGAATTACAGTCACTTTTGGAGCACGGAGCACCAATCACTTTGTTTTGCTGTATTCACACATATTATCATGAGTCACTTTACATTGTAAATTAAGTCACTATTATCTAAAATGTATGTAATATTAGAGTTATTAATTTATAGTTTGCCACTCAGTCATGATCGTTATTTTGATATTCACCAGTATAACTTATTGATTAAGCATAAAGTACTCATTAGCGCTGTTTAGTTTAACCAATCACCACATTAGTTCCCCCTTGCAAGGGGACAGTATATACTGCAGCGGCCAGATATAGTCACACCACATTACCAAGGCGCGAGTGTCACCTAATTTACACTTGGTCAGTATGCCAACTGGACTGTTATCTTTAGAGCATAATAACAGCAGACTTCATAAATACTTGGTACAGAATATCTTTAACCCTCCTAGCGGTATTCCCGAGTCTGACTCGGGGTGAGATTTTTATACCAAAAGCGGTAACCCTGAATCAGACTCGGGCTTGCCTCGCAGCATCCACAGACAAAGTTACTTACCTTGTCCCTGGATCCAGCGATGCCACCGCGCTGTGTGAGCGAGCGGGACCTTGCTCGATTCACACAGTGTCCTCCTGTGCCACCGATCTCCGTTCCCTGCGACGTTACGACGCACGGGAGCGGAGAACGGCGCCAAATTCAAAAACGTAAACAAACACATTACATACAGTATACTGTAATCTTATAGATTACAGTACTGTATGTAAAAAATACACACCCCTTGTCCCTAGTGGTCTGCCCAGTGCCCTACATGTACTTTTATATAATAAAAACTGTTCTTTCTGCCTGAAAACTGTATATTGTCCATAGCAACCAAAAGTGTCCCTTTATGTCAAAAATGGTTTTAGAGCAGCTAGAAAACAGCGATAATAAATTATAATCACTTGCAGAATTGTGCGATAGCGATTTGTGGGGAAATTCCTCATAAAAAAATAAAAGTAATGACAGCGACAATTCTGCAACTGAGCAAATTTCAGTGATTTTGAGTTGATTACAGCTTGTTCAATTAACCTTTGACAAAAAACTTGAAAGCGGATTGGTTTCCATGCAGAGCTACACCAGATTTTGCACTCTCCAATTTTAGTAAATCAATCCATTGGTTCAAAATTGGTTACATTTAGCAGGGACCGGACCAATTTCAATCTATGTATGGGCAGGCTTGTCCCATATCGGCTTGTGCACAACCAGCCTGTCTATTTTTTCCCAAATAATTAGTACCACTCCTATGGTCAGCATCACTGATCGTTATATTCTGATAGCAGAGAAGGCTCCTCACTATTAGAATACAATAACACAGTGGGAGGGAGTCCCCCATCCACCTGAAATGTGTGGATGGGGGGAATCAAGGCATATTCTTTTGTTAAACCCACTGGTTGAAAAAAAAAATACAATTATAATGTATTGGCTGCCTTACAGTTTATTTTCTTTATAAATCAGAAAAGCCTGTCCCCTGCCAGCATGCTGCAGAGTGGGACCCTTGCTATTTGTGTGGAAGTAGTGGTCTCTCAGCAGAGGTCTGACACACCCCTTGTTGAGTCACAGCCAGGGATGGACTGGCCATTGGGACTACAGGGAGTTTCCCGGTGGGCCGATGGCTCAGTGGGCCGGCTTCAGTGACAGCGGCCTGGGAGTTTCTCACTTCTGCCTAATCTTGTCCCATGGGGGGAGCACCAAACTGATTCTTTGCCCCGGGAGAAATAATGTCTAGCTTCCCCACTGGTACTGCCTATAAGAGTACCGGTACCAGCCGTTCTACTCTAATAAAGTAAAACGGCTAGTGGCTAGTGAAGGGGGAGAGGTGGCTTGGGTGGCCGGGGGGCTGCGGGAGTTGTCCGGCCGCTGTGGGAGAGACCTGTCAAAGTGGGCCAGTCTGGATGAAGTCCAGGGCCAAATTTTTGTCCCAGTCCAGCCCTGGTCACAGCTGGAGAAACCACAGGGCCCTATACAGACAACTTGAGATGGGGCCACATACAGCCAATGCTTAAGTTATGAATAAAGACAGTGACTGATTTATACCGATTACTCATTGTGTTCATTCAGGAAAGAAAGGGGCTAGTATATGACATAATTACTGAACCCTACTCTCAGTCTTGAAGGATCCTATTTTAGCTGCTGGCAGTAAGGAGAAGAGGGAATCCGGAAGCGCTGCCGGGGTAGGGGGGCACACAGGGGAGCCTGGGCAGCAGGGGGAAATGTATGAGGCACAGGGAGGGCAATCAGTATGGCGGGGTGGGGCAATTACCTGAACCAATCCTTTGTATGCTGTTAAATGTGGGTGGAAGGAAGAGGGGGAGAGAGGGAGACATTTTCTCTCAGCTGTACTGAGAGCCAACAGGAGGGAGAGGAGAAGCCATCTTTCAGCTGCTGAAGAGAGAGCCATACAGGGGATCAGTTCCAGTAATTGCCCCCTGCCACACCGATTACCCTCCCTGCCCACATCTGATTCACCCTGCTGCCTAACTCCAGAGCTATAGGTATGGGGTGTCACAGATCTGTGCAAAGAGCAGAGAGCAGGGGTCTTTCTCTGTGGCTTTGGGCAATAGACAGGCCTTTCTACTCAGGCTGTGGCTGCTTTATAAAGAAAACAATGTGGAATATTTACATACCTTTTGTTTTGATGCACCAGGTATATATTTAGATTGAATTTTCTGTTGGGCTTTAAATGGGGATGTAGCAGTCCCCCCATGAGGGCTGCTAGTAGACTCTATACCCCATTGGTTACCTTGGCTCTGAAATTCCTCTCTTACCTCTGACACCTTGGATTCCATCCCCCACAGCTGCAATAGTAATTAGAAACTAATGCCATGTACACACGATCCGAAAATCGGACAACAGATCGTTCGACTTTTTCCGTTTACTAGTCGCAAGTAGAAATTGAATAGGTTACTAAAGTCATAAAAATTCTCGTACGACAGAAAAAAGTGATGTCATTTGTTGTAATGTATTTGTGTTGTATTTTCGAAAGACAACTGTACTGGCCAAACGAAAATCGTACGATCTGGTATCGTACGAGGAAAATTTTCGTGCATGTCCGATAAAATAATATCGGATGAACTGTCATGATCGGCTCACGGAAGCCCTGTACTAACGATCCGATTATCGGACGACTCTTCCTCGGATGACATTTTTCGTACAATATTTGGATCGTGTGTACGTGGAATTACACAGTATCACTAAACCACTCAGATATGTTTACTGAAGCCTCATACACACGACCGGTTTTCCTGCCAGGAGAGCTTTTGGCTTTTGGCCTGGAAAACCAGACTTGTGTATGCATCCTCGCAGTTTCCCATCGGGAAAACAGACAGGAATCCCTACGCAAAAATAGTGAACCTGCTCTCTATTTTCCCGTCGGGATTCTCTGCGGCTTTTTTTCCGCCAGATTTACTAATACTCTATGGGAAACACTGCAAGGCAGTGCCCATGGAGCATACACACAGTTTTCCTGCAGGGTTCTCGGCTTTCCACTCGGTTTTCAAGGCAGACTTTTTACCGCCGTGAAAACCGAGCATGTGTACAGGGCTTGAGATGAAATGAACACAAAGAATGGCATGAATAAAACACTTATTTTAATGTTAACAGTGAATAGGTCTCATAACTGATATACAATGGTGCTGGACATAGTGAACAGATAGACAGATAAACAAATACCCAACACTGTAACACATATATTGGATACTTTCCCTCTCTGTCCTCAACACACATACCAGCAAACAGTGATAAACACATGCATATATTGAACACAACGTAAATTGAACAATATCCTATAAATTGGCTCCCCTGTATTTGCAGTTCAATGCATTAGCAAAGGAAGGTAAAGCAGATAACAAGTATTCCTTCAGTTCCGGTTATCTTCAGCTAGCCTGTTTATACTGCAGTAAAATTTGTAATCCAACATGAAAAAGGAGAACAAAAATGAACTAATCTGAGCTTTATCTGAAAGGATGTCACCACATGTATGCTCCTCTTTAAATGTGTCAAGAGGATGTTCACAGTAATGACTTTAAGCACAATGGGGAGAATGGGCCCCAAGCACCTGCTGTGTGAGATCTGTGATGAAGTAGATTCACATCCGTGGAACTACAAGTATCACCAGACAGTCCGTAAAGAATTTACTCAGCAATACTGTTATCAACTATCACAAGGGCTGTGCCCGCTCACCACTATGGACGTCAGATGGATAGAGGGTTCCAGCCGGAACTCGAATTCGAATATCTCTGTCCTGTGGAAATGGCGCCGCCACGCCACGCTGCAGCTCCCGGTGGACTGGATTGCAGGTGCCTCCAGATGGTCTGGAACGCAGACCGGTCCACTGTGCTAGAATAGCGATGCTTTCCTCTGAGATCCCTCTGAGGTTGGTGATCCGGCTCCCCGCTGTATAGGCCGCAGATTCTCACTCCCTGTCACACAGACCTCCTGCTGGCAGGGTCAGAATCGTGTCCAGAGAGCGAAAACCGTCTCCTTTATTTTCTCTCCCAGCAGGCTGCTCTGTGTGCATAGCATTCTGTTATCTGTGGTCCAGATTGGTCCAGCCAACAGTGTCACTTCCTGACCCAGGACTACATGTTCCATGATGCATTGCTCTGGTCATTCTTACAGGAGGAAATGCACTAGAGGGAGCCAAACTTATACTGTATATAAAAACAACGAACTGTCCCTTAATGATATGCACAGTAGCAAACCTTTGCTACAGGGATAATTTATTAATGGGTTCCCATGGGGTTCCCGTAACTATTTCTGCACTGAGTACTCTACATTCTAGTTACCCAGTAAAAGGAGTTAGTGAACAGGAATAATAAAACATTAATATTATGTAGAAAAACTCTGGCATTCTCTAGTTGGAAAATAAAAATTTGGATTGGACAGAAAGAATCTTATCCAGTCTTACTGAAGCTTTAAAAGTTTGCTCATCTCTATACACAGGATATGTGGACACGACATTTGCCCAGAGATGTTCTTCAAGCATTGTCAAGTCAGTTTTACAGGATAAGATATTCACATCGCTCATGTATTATTTGTATTCTCCCTGGCAGGCAGAGCGCAGAATCCCCTCTCTTGGCTGGGATGAAAACATCCTACAAGTGGATTGGATTTTGCTGCTTTGCGCTCACCTGCTGAGCTGGGATCAGCTACATGTGTCACAGTCTCAGAAGTCCCTGACGCTTTAATGTTTTTGATACTGCAGCCATGTGTGATGATAAAGCTGGAGCAGAGCCGTACAGCACAAAGACACATGGATGGAAAAGAGAAGCATGGAAGGGGATTCTCCACAGCCTGCAGCAGCAACAGCATGTGGTATGGAGACGGAAAAGACTTAAATGGATGTCATACACAAACACACAAATATTAATATTATTTATGCCACATTTTTAAGGGAAACTACACTGGATTTGGGATTTTTTTTGGATGTTAAAAAAAAGTATATAGAAATAATAATATATATATATATTACTTTTTAAATCTATTTTTGTGATAAATATAAATATCTTAATTGATCTATATACATATTTTATTCTTGTTCAAACTGTATATACACTATAGTACCAAAAGTATTGGGACGCGGCCTGCCTTTACACACACATGAACTTCAATGGCATTCCAGTCTTAGGGGCAGATTCACAAAGAATTGCATGTGAGATACGCTACGCCGCTGTAACTTACTTTTTCTAGCTTTGAATCCACAAAGAATTTGCGCCGTAAGTTACGGCGGCGTAGTGTATCTCTCGCGGCGTAACGGCGCCTAATTCAAATCGGCGAGTAGGGGGGCGTGTTTCATTTAAATGAAGCGCGTCCCCGCGCCGAATGAACTGCGCATGCCCCGTCCCTAAATTTCCTGACGTGCATTGCGCTAAATGACGTCGCAAGGACGTCATTGTTTTGACGTGGACGTAAATTACGTCCATCCTGATTCACGGACGACTTACGCAAACGAAAAAAAAAATTCAAATTAAACGTGGGAACGACGGCCATACTTAACATAGCAGGTTTAACTATACGCCACCAAACAGCAGCTTTAACTATACGCCTGAAAAAGCAGACTAGAGACGACGTAAAAGAATGCGACGGCCGCTCGTACGTTCGTGGATCGTCGGAAATAGCTAATTTGCATACTCGACGCGGATTACGACGGGAACGCCACCCAGCGGACGCCGAAGAATTGCATCTTAGATCCGAAGGCGTACGAAGATGTACGCCTGTCGGATCTAACCCAGATGCCGTCGTATCTTGTTTTGAGGATTCAAAACAAAGATACGACGCGGGAAATCTGAAAGTACGCCGGTGTATCAGTAGATACGCCGGCGTACTCGCTTTGTGGATCTGCCCCTTAGTCTGTAGGGTTCAATATTGAGTTAGTCCACCCTTTGCAGCTATAACAGCTTCAACTCTTCTGGGAAGACTGTCCACAAGGTTTAGGAGTGTGTCAATGGGAAAGTTTGACCATTCTTCCAGAAGCGCATTTTGGGGGAGGTCAGGCGCTGATGTTCGACAAGAAGGCCTGGCTCACAGTCTCCGCTCTAATTCATCCCAAATAGATTTTAGTTAGGGGTATCAGAGTAAAGGGGCCTGAATAAAAAATGCACACCACACTTTTCACATACATTTTCTGTAAAAAAAAATTAAAGCATTTATCATTTTCCTTCCACTTCACAATTATGTGCCACTTTGTGTTGGTCTATCACATAAAATCCCAATAAAATAAATTTACATTTTTGGTTGTAACATGACAAAATGTGGAACATTTCAAGGGGCGTGAATACTTTTCAAATCCATACCAGACCCTTATGCAGGCATGCAGCCTGGTAGGTTAGGAAAGGGGGGGGGGACAAACGAGCGCCCCCCCTCCTGAACCATACCAGGCAACATGCCCTTAACATGAAGGGGGTGTGTGCTTTTGGGCTGGGGGGATCTGCCCCCCACCCCAAAGCACCCTGCCGGTGGTTGTGGGGGTCTGCGGTCTGTAGTTGTGGGGGCTTATCAGAATTTGAAAGCCTCCTTTAACAAGGGGGCCCCCAGATCTCACCCCCTCCCATGTGAATGAGTAGGGGTATATAGTATCCCTACCCATTCACCAAAAAAGTGTCAAAAAGTAATAAAAACACACACACACACAGATTTTGACAATTCCTTTATTAAAAAAATAAAATAATGTGTCCCTGGTGTAAATCCATCGTCAATCACGGCGCCCGCTGCACCCGAAAAATAAAAACAATCTCGCCGACATGAAGGCTGGCTGCCTACTGCAGGCTAAGCTGTTTGACAGTTCTTATATAGGTAAGGGATGGGGCCATCTGTCTACGTCTACTGGTGGAAACGCACCTTCTAACAACACTGACCCAGCATGCACCGGTCGGTGGCAGTGCCGGGGGGCGGCGGGCAGTGTGATTGATGATGGATTTACATCTGGGGACACAATTTCTTTATTTTTTAATAAAGGAATTGTCAAAAACTGTGTGTGTGTTTTTATAACTTTTTGACATTTTTTTGGTGAATGGGTAGGGGTATATATAAACCTCCTGCCCGCAGACCCCCATAACCACTGGCCACGGTGTTTTAGAGGCAGAGCCCCCATGCCCCAAAGCACCCACCCCCACATGTTGAGGACATGTGGCTTGGTATGGTTCAGGAGGGGGGCGGGGTGCTCGCTCCCCCCTTTTTCTGACCTACCAGGCTTCATGCCTGGATAAGGGTCTGGTATGGATTTTTTTTTGGCATTGGATTCCTTTTAAAATCCATACCAGACCAAAAGGGCCTGGTATAGATTATGGGGGGACCCCACGCTGTTTTTTTTAATTTTACGGGCAATTTCTTTTTTTTTACTCAGCTGTCTGAGGGGTAGCCCATTAACAGCTAATGACTCATTGGTTGTTAATGATGCGGGGGCCAGCTTTCCAGTTTATACTGCGCCCTGATTGGGCAAAGCTTTGCCCAATCAGGGTGCAAAATGCACTGTGCAGCGCATTGCAGGGCGTTCAGCGGGGCACATTCGGGTGTTCCTCGAATGGGGTGAACAGCCAATGTTTGGCCTAACTGATGCTCAGGCCGAACCGTTCACCCAACTTGTACCATATCCAGGTTTCTACTCCAATACATTTCTCCAAAGTGGAAAAATTCCACGTAATCTCCCAATTTGTGCCTAAATTTGGGAGAAATGGGAATTGTAAATTCTTCTCATCCTTCAGTGATGGATGAAAGATGAGTAATATATCTTTGCTTTTGGTTGGGAGAGGCTGGCTATGAAGTGCAGAGCAGATACTGTGCTTCAACATGCTTGTTCTTCTTCCTTTTCCTCCCTCTCCATTATTTCTACAGTAGGTAGAGGACAAGTAGCGAACTGGGTAATGTGGGCAACAACCGCCTCAAGAGGAGATATGGACAACTCAGTGGCTATGTGGTTACCACTTCTGCCTAGTAGCAATAGCAATAGCAGAGTTTGCTTGTTCTCCCGGTTCCTCCGTGGGGTTCCTCTGGGTACTTTGGTTTCCTTCCACACTCCAAAGACAACATACTGCCAGGTTATTTGGCTAAATTGGCCCTATTATGTGTATGTATAAATGTGACCGCCAAGAACGCGGTGACATACAACACTACAACGAGCCAAGAAAAATTAAGTTTAATGATTCCGAGCACGCGTCAAATTTATTCTGAGCATGCGTGTTTTTTTGCTCGTCCGAATTGCATACAGAGAATCGAAAATTTGAGAACCATCTTTGAAATTTTTGCTGTCGGAAATTCCAACAGAAAAAGTCCGATGGGGCCTACACACGGTCTGAATTACCGTGTGTACGCGGCATTAGACTGTAAGCTCCTTGAGGGCATGGACTGATGTAAATATGTGTAAAGTGTTGTGTAAATTGATGGTGCTATACAAGTACCTATAATAAATGATGATTTACATTGACAAATGTGTGGTCTTACTGTAGCAGCTGAACACAAAGGCAGGTTGCATAAAAAGTTTAGTTTGTTCTCAGTCATTTTTTTTTTTTTAACTGATTTTGTTTCATGGCCGCTTCAGATAGAAATAGTTCCTCGTGGAGATTTTGATGCATTTGAGACTCATTATTTGACTTACAGGATTGAAGAGCTGAGCAGTGAATTAGTGAGAAATGGCTTCCTGGAACTGTGGATATTAGAATTTCAGGTTGTCGAAAAGAAAGATAAATACTCTGCATATAGTAATATAATAAAATGAAATCAAGGCGGGCAAATCATTACTCAGTTTCACAGCACTCAGTACGGTGAATTTATCCTCTAAGATTCCTCAGCCACTTTCATTTCTTTGATTAATGATATGCAAGGTCAGGCCTGCAAGGGCATGTACACAGACACTATAATATACTGTATATGTATATATATATATATATATATATATATATATATATATATATATATATATATATATACAGTACAGACCAGAAGTTTGGACACACCTTCTCATTCAAAGAGTTTTCTTTATTTTCATGACTATGAAAATTGTAGATTCACACTGAAGGCATCAAAACGAAATATAAAAATAACTAAAATATATTTCATATTCTAGGTTCTTCAAAGTAGCCACCTTTTGCTTTGATTACTGTTTGGCACACTCTTGGCATTCTCTTGATGAGCCTCAAGAGGTAGTCACCTGGCGCAGCACCCCATCACTCTCCTTCTTGGTCAAATAGCCCTTACACAGCCTGGAGGTGTGTTTGGGGTCATTGTCCTGATGGATGGAATAGCATGCCGCTGCAAGATGTTGTGGTAGCCATGCTGGTTCAGTATGCCTTCAATTTTGAATAAATCCCCAACAGTGTCACCAGCAAAGCACCCCCACACCATCACACATCCTTCTCCATGCTTCACGGTGGGAACCAGGCATGTAGAGTCCATCCGTTCACCTTTTCTGCGTCGCACAAAGACACGGGGGTTGGAACCAAAGATCTCAAGTTTGGACTCATCAGACCAAAGCACAGATTTCCACTGGTCTAATGTCCATTCCTTGTGTTCTTTAGCCCAAACAAGTCTCTTCTGCTTGTTGCCTTTCTTTAGCAGTGGTTCCCTAGCAGATATTCTACCATGAAGGCCTGATTCACACAGTCTCCTCTTAACAGTTCTAGAGATGTGTCTGCTGCAAAAGGTGGCTACTTTGAAGAACCTAGAATATGAAATATATTTTCAGTTGTTTCACACTTTTTTGTTATGTATAATTCCACATGTGTTAATTCATAGTTTTGATGCCTTCAGTGTGAATCTACAATTTTCATAGTCATGAAAATAAAGAAAACTCTTTGAATGAGAAGGTGTGTCCAAACTTTTGGTCTGTACTGTATATATATATATGTATGTATATATATATTGTATCAGAGCGTCCCAGAGAGAGCCAGAGAGAGCCTGGAAAAGTCCTGTTCGGGGTTTACACCTCTCCCAGGCTCCTCTCTTATACGTTCAGGGATCTCTGAGCTCTGATCAGGGGCGGACTGGCCCAGGTGGAAAAGAGGACATTGCCCCCCAGGCCGCTCACATTATATTTAAAAGGGCCGCGGTCTGCAGCGCTGTTTTTTTTTTTTTTTTCTTCAAAACTCGGCAGTGGCGGCCGCCGATTGGCTGGCTGGCTGCTGCCGCACTGCATTGTGGGAGTTGTAGGAAGCCAGGTCATGTGGAACGTCAGGGGAGGATCAGGGCAGGCGCCGTACATCGTGGGCTGGCTGCAGAGAAGAGACCGAGTCAGAGAGACTGCACACAGCTGAACTAAAAGTAAAGTAAGGTGCCATGTGATGTGTGAGTCTGACTGTGAATGTAATGATGACATGCCAGTCTTTAGCAGTGCTGTGATATCAGCTCTCCTCCCTGCATGATCTTCCATCAACCTCCATAAGTTTGTGACCCCTCCTCCTTCTAGATACTTGTCGTCTTGCTCACATTCTCCCTCACTTGTGCCCAGGACAGTCTCAATGCAGTCACCCCTGTACTCTCCTTCTCTGCCCCATAGTGGATTGTTCCTCCAACTCACTGCCCCCAGGCTGTGTATTCCGTTCTGCCCCCCCCCTCCCATTCTGTCACCTAGATTCAGGTCTTCTATCTTATCGAGTGCAACTCCTCACTCTCTCTTCTAGTCTCATGTCCCCCTCAATTCTGCTATAAATCTCCCATTCCCCTATCCAATGTAACTTCTACTCCCCCTCTACACTATCATCACCCCCTTACACACTCCATCCCCCTCTACAAATCTCTATCACACTGCCCAGACACCACTATGTAACCCTTTACTGACTGATCTGGTTAATGTGTCATTTTCTATCACCTATAGCTTAGATCTGTCATTATAGGATTCTTAATGGAGTCTGAGCGCTAGTCCAATTGTATCCATAATTTCACATTGACACTTGTGCAATCACAGACATCGCATGTGATCCGCACCGCATTGCCATGCACATTACATGCGATGTCTGTGCAATTGTATGGCTGAAATCCCATCACATTTACACCAGAATGGTGCAGGACTATTTTTTTTGTGTCCACACTGGAATCGGATCACATGGGTGTTGACACCCAATGCAATCCGATTCCTGTACCATTTTATAGTTCACACTGCAACCTGCGAACCAATCAGGGGGTGTCATTAGTTTTCTATTGACACCCGCAGTGGTTCGCAGATGTCAGTGTGAACCATCTGTGATTCAGGTGTGATGCGGGAACCCGCACAGGATTCGCAGGGTATCCCACATCACACCACTGTGAGCCCATTTCACTACATTTCAATTGTTTTTCATAATTGTTAAAAAAATTTTTTAAATGGATATTTAAAAAGCATTAATCTGTGTGTGTGTTTGGGGGGGGGGGGGGGGGGGCTCGCAATCTCCAAAACCAATCTCTCTATGGGATCAGCCATGATCCTTCTCCTTGTCCAGGATTCAACTCTCCCACCCCCCTCCAGCAGACCTAATCCCCCTGTGCACCCAGCAGCTTCTCTTCTCTCAGCACACAGGGGGATAGTTTCAGGATAGGGGCGAGGGTGCCTTCCTGAACCTTGCTCTCTGAATGTAGCATCCTCCTGAGCCCTGCACTCTGTACGTAGCATTCTCCTGAGCCCTGCACTCTGTACGTAGCATCCTCCTGAGCCCTCCACAGTGTACGTAGCATCCTCCTGAGTTCTGCACTCTGTACGTAGCATCCTCCTGAGCCCTCCATTCTGTACGTAGCACCTTCCTGAGTTCTGCACTCTGTACGTAGCATCCTCCTGAGCCCTGCACTCTGTACGTAGCATCCTCCTGAGTTTTGCACTCTGTATGTAGCATCCTCCTGAGCCCTGCACTCTGTACGTAGCATCCTCCTGAGCAAAGCACTCTGTACGTAGCATACTCCTGAGCAAAGCACTCTGTACATAGCATCCTCCTGAGCCCTGCACTCTGTACGTAGCATCCTCCTGAGTTCTGCACTCTGTACGTAGCATCATCCTGAGTTCTGCACTCTGTATGTAGCATCCTCCTGAGTTCTGCACTCTGTACGTAGCATCATCCTGAGTTCTGCACTCTGTATGTAGCATCATCCTGAGTTCTGCACTCTGTACGTAGCATCCTCCTGAGCCCTGCACTCTGTATGTAGCATCCTCCTGAGTTCTGCACTCTGTATGTAGCATCCTCCTGAGCCCTGCACTCTGTACGTAGCATCCTCCTGAGCGCTGCACTCTGTACGCAGCATCCTCCTGAGCTATGCACTCTGTACGTAGCATCCTCCTGAGCCCTGCACTCTGTAGGTAGCATCCTCCTGAGCCCTGCACTCTGTAGGTAACATCCTCCTGAGTTCTGCACTCTGTAGGTAGCATCCTCCTGAGTTCTGCACTCTGTAGGTAGCATCCTCCTGAGTTCTGCACTCTGTAGGTAGCATCCTCCTGAGTTCTGCACTCTGTAGGTAGCATCCTCCTGAGTTCTGCACTCTGTAGGTAGCATCCTCCTGAGTTCTGCACTCTGTAGGTAGCATCCTCCTGAGTTCTGCACTCTGTAGGTAGCATCCTCCTGAGCCCTGCACTCTGTACGTAGCATCCTCCTGCATGTAGCACCAGCATACAGGAGGCACACTGACCACCAATATGCTGGGCCAGTGGTTACCTTTTATTTATCTCATGGATGAAATGTGAGAAATAACGTGTGTGTATATGTATATATGTATATATATATATATATATATATATATATATATATATATATATATATATATATATATATAAAATCATAAATCATTCCATAAACACATAGCACATACAATGCATATATCAATTGAGGAATATATGCTTATAAAATAGTTTACCATTTGCCGATAAAAAAAAAAAATATATATATATGTCCCCGGTTTTTATTTTAAAAATCTGGTCACCTTATACTAAGGGGGGGGGGGGGGGGGTTTGCACTAGGAGTGTTTTCACTAAGGGGGGGTTGCACTGAGGGGGGGGATTTCACTAAAGGGGGGGTGTCTGCACTGAAGGGGGTGTGAACTG